>NW_028274499.1:0-40738 GCF_029865625.1 Vigna umbellata | reverse complement strand
CTCTACTTCCTCCACTTCGTCAACTTCCTCCACTTCCTCCACTTCGTCAACTTCCTCCACTTCTTCCACTTCGTCCACTTCGTAACCTTCGTCACTTCTTCCACTTAGTCCACTTCGTGCACTTCATCGAGTTCGTCCACTTCGTTAACATCGTCAACTTCGTCCACTACCTCCACTTCATCCACTTCGTCCACTTCGTGCATTTCCTCCACTTCCTCCACTTCCTCCACTTCCTCCACCTCCTCCACTTCTTCCACCTCTTCCACTTCGTCCACTTCGTTCACTTCGTCCACTTCGTCCACTGTGACGACTTCGTCCTCTTCGTCAACTTCCTCCACTTCGTCCACTTCCTCCACTTCCTCCACTTCGTCCCCTTCGTCCTCTTTGTCCCCTTCGTCAATTTCGTCCACTTCGCCCACTTCGTCCATTTCTTCAACTTCCTCCACTTGGTCCACTTGCTGCACTTTGTCCCCTGCGTCCACTTCGTGAACTTCGTTCACTTCCTCCACTTCCTCCACTTCGTCCACTTCGTCAACTTCGTCCACTTCCTCAACTTCCTCCACTTCCTCCACTACCTCTACTTCTTCCACTTCGTCCACTTCGTCCATTTCCTCCACTTCCTCCACTTCCTCCACTTCATCCACTTCGTCTATTTCGTCCACTTCGTCCACTTCGTCCCCTTCGTCCACTGCGTCCACTTCGTCCCCTTCGTCAACTTCATCCACTTCCTCCACTTCGTCCACTTCGTCCCTTTCCTCCACATCGTCCACTTCGTCCAATTCGTCCACTTCTTCAACTTCTTCCACTTCCTCAACTTCCTCCACTTCCTCCACTTCGTGAACTTCGTCCAATTCCTCAACTTCGTCCACTTCTTCAACTTCTTCCACTTACTCCACTTCCTCCACTTCCTCCACTTCGTCAACTTCCTCCACTTCCTCCACTTCGTCAACTTCGTCCACTTCTTCCACTTCCTCCACTTTGTAACCTTCGTCCACTTCTTCCACTTAGTCCACTTCGTCCACCTCCTCCAGTTCGTCCACTTCGTTAACATCGTCAACTTCGTCCACTTCGACCACTTCGTCCACTACCTCCACTTCATCCACTTCGTCCACTTCGTCCACTTCGTGCTTTTCCTCCACTTCCTCCACTTTCTCCACCTCCTCCACTTCTTCCACCTCTTCCACATCTTCCACTTCGTCCACTTCGTTCACTTCTTCCACTTCGTCCACTGTGACCACTTCGTCCCCTTCTTCCCCTACGTCAACTACCTCCTCTTCCTCCACTTCGTCCATTTCGTCCACTTCGTCCACTTTTTCAACTTCCTCCACTTCCTCCATTTACTCCACTACCTCCACTTCTTCCACTTCCTCCACTTCCTCCATTTTTTCCACTTCGTCCACTTCGTCCCCTTCGTCAACTTCGTCCACTTCGTCCCCTTCGTCAACTTCGTCCACTTCGTCCATATCTTCGACTTCCTCCACTTCCTCCACTTCGACCAAATCCTCCATTTTCTCCACTTGCTCCACATCGTCTAATTCGTCCACTTATTTCAATTCGTCCAGTTCCTCCACTTCGTCCACTTCGACCACTTCGTACACTTCCTCCACTTCGTCCACTTCGTCAACTTCGTTCACTTTGACCAGTTCGTCCACTTCTTCTGCTTCTTCAACTTCCACCACTTCCTCCACTTCCTCCACTTCCTCCATTTTCTCAACTTCGTCCACTTCGTCCACTTCGTCCACTTCCTCCACTTTGTCCCGTTCGTCCCCTTCGTCCCCTTCGTCCCCTTCGTCCACTTCGTCTACTTCCCCCAGTTCCTCCACTTCCTCCACTTCCTCCACTTCGTCAACTTCCTCCACTTCTCCAACTTCCTCCGCTTCCTCCACTTCATCCACTACCTCCACTTCTTACACTTCGTCCACATCGTCCACATCGTCCACTTCTTCCATTTACTCCACTTCCTCCACTTCGTCAACTTCGTCCACTTCTTCAACTTCCTCCACTTCCTCCACTTCGTTCGCTTCCTCCACTTCATCCACTTCGTTTACTTCCTCCACTTCCACCACTTTCTCCACATTATCAACTTCGTCCACTTCTTCAACTTCCTCCACTTCGTCCACTTCATCCACTACCTCCACTTCTTAGACTTCATCCACTTCGTCCATTTCCTCCACTTCCTCCACTTCTTCCTCTTCGTCCACTTCGTCCACTTCGACCACTTCGACCACTTTGTTCCCTTCGTCCGCTTCGTCCCCTTCGTCAATTTCGTCCACTTCCTGCACTTCCTCCACATTGTCCACGTCATCCAATTCGTCCACTTCTTCAACTTCTTCCACTTCCTCAACTTCCTTCACTTCCTTCACTTGCTCCACTTCGTCCCCTTCATCCACTTCATCCACTTCGTCAACTTCCTCCAATTCGTCCCCTTCTTCAACTTCCTCCACTTCCTACACTTCGTCCACATCTACCACTATGTCCACTTCCTTCATTTCCTCCACTTCCTCCACTTCCTCCGCTTCCTCCGCTTCCTCCACTTCGTCCACTTCGTCCACTTCGTCCACTTCGTCCACTTCGTCCACTTCGTCCACTTCGTCCACTTCGTCAACTTCGTCCCCTTCCTCAACTTCCTCCACTTCCTCCACTACCTCTACTTCTTCCACTTCGTCCATTTCCTCCACTTCCTCCACTTCTTCAACTTCATCCACTTCGTCCACATCGTCCACTTCGTCCCCTTCGTCCACTGCATGCACTTCGTCCCCTTCGTCAATTTCATCCACTTCCTCCACTTCGTCCACTTCGTCCCTTTCCTCCACATCGTCCACTTCGTCCAATTCGTCCACTTCTTCCACTTCCTCCACTTCCTCCACTTCGTCCACTTCGTCAACTTCGTCCAATTCCTCAACTTCCTCCACTACCTCCACTTCTTCCACTTCGTCCACTTCTTCCATTTCCTCAACTTCCTCCACTTCCTCCACTTCCTCCCCTTCCTCCACTTCGTCCCCTTGCTCCACTTCGTCCACTTCCTCCATTTCGTCCACTTCGTCAACTTCGTCCACTTCTTCAACTTCCTCCACTTCCTCCCCTTACTCCACTACCTCCACTTCTTCCACTTCCTCCGTTTCGTGCATTTTCTTCACTTCCTACAGTTCCTCCACTTCCTCCACTTTTTCCACTTCGTCCACTTTGTCCCCTTCGTCAACTTCGTCCACTTCGTCTACTTTGTCCACTTCGTCCATATCTTCGACTTTGTCCACTTCCTCCACTTCGACCACTTCCTCCATTTCCTCCACTTCCTCCACATCGTCCAATTCGTCCACTTATTTCAATTCGTCCACTTCCTCCACTTCGTCCACTTCCGCCACTTCGACCACTTCGTACACTTCCTCCACTTCGTCCACTTCGACAACTTCGTCCACTTTGACCAAATCCTCCACTTCCTCAACTTCGTCCACTTCTTCCGCTTCTTCAACTTCCCCCACTTCCTCCACTTCCTCCACTTCCTCCATTTTCTCCACTTCGTCCACTTCCTCCACTTCCTCCACTTCGTCCCGTTCGTCCCCTTCGTCCCCTTCGTCCACTTCGTCTACTTCCCCTAGTTCCTCCACTTCCTCCACTTCCTCCACTTCTTCCTCTTCGTCCACTTCATCCACTTCGTCCACTTCGACCACTTCATCCACTTCGTTCCCTTCGTCCACTTCGTCCGCTTCGTCCCGTTCGTCAATTTCGTCCACTTCGTCCACTTCCTACACTTCCTCCACATCGTCCACGTCGTCCAATTCGTCCACTTCTTCCACTTCCTCAACTTCCTTCACTTCCTTCACTTGCTTCACTTCGTCCCCTTCATCCACTTCGTCCACTTCGTCAACTTCCTCCACTTCGTCCCCTTCTTCAACTTCCTCCACTTCCTACACTTTGATGATGAGGGTCGCACCTCCCACAAAAGTTGTGCATAAAAGAATGCAGTATAGACTAGGCAATGACTCCTAGGTCGTCTCTCAAGGACCAATTTGTGGTTCGAGTCTCAGATCACACACGTAGGGGGGGGGGGGTTGTGATTTTTTTGGTTGCGGTAAAATTAAATTAAACTGGAAATTAAATAAAACACGACCGAATATAATTGAAAGCATTAAAGTGCATGAAAACTTTTAAAGAAAACAATACAACAGATAAATATTCAAACACAATTCACTGCCAAAAAGAAGAAAATCAATTCAACATATAATGTAAACCATTCTTAGGCAAAGGAAAGAAAGAAATTAAATTTTTCTCTACCATTAACCGTGACTCATGTGCATCTACCAGAAGAAATTGAAATTGCAATTGCTTCTAAAAAAAATCTTCTTAAACCGTGACATGTTGAGCTTGCATGTGTTTCATTCAAAGGAAAATAAAAATGGGAATCGGTTCCCTCTTCCAATACGTTTCCCTATGCACCGCTTCAACCATAGCCCTCCATCCTTGCTTTAATTCTAAGAAAATGATGCTTTACTCAAATGAAAAATGAAAGTAAATCTTCATGCTTCCTGGACATGACCGCTCCCTGCCACCGTACTGCACTTCTTCACTCTAAATCACCTTCTCGGGCTTCTCTTTTCTTCATCATCAATCACCCAACCTTGCCTCCTTAGCTCCACGTCACCCTGTGCTCCACGTACAAATCCCATCTAATCACCTCTTCATCAACGAGACCCATGCCTCATTTCTCCCAGCAAAAATTCATCACTGTGTGCATCCTTTTTCATTGGATTAAAACTAATAAAAACTTCAAAAAAAAAAAACGAAACGTGAGGTTGACGGCTCCCTTCACACATCCAGCCCCACTTAAATTCCCTTCACGTCTCCCAATGCTCCAAGTACAAAGTTTCTCCAGCAGAAAATGAAAAGATCTGTGTGCTTCATAGTTGCTAGAGTTGATGTGACCGAATGAATCACCACATGGTTATATAATTTTCTGCTTCGCCGAACAGTGTGCACCAGCTTAATCTCAAATGAATCAGTACCCAATTCTTTCCAGCAAAATAGCGTACAAAGTAAAAAGAATGAAAATGAGGGTGAATGTGGCAGCAGCGGCTGAACCCAAACTTCAATCAAAAGGTCACCAAACCAAGATGAAAAAGGCAATGAAACAAGAGCTCTTCATTCATCATGAAAAACGTCCAAAAGCAAGAGCTCGGACCCAAAATAAAACCGAGAGTCCTCTCTTTTGAGTGGCGGCTGTAAACCCTTTAAGGCCGTGTGTCCCTTTTTTTAGGGTAGGGTCCACACAATAAAACCCTAGGGTGCGAAGTCATTAACTTCTAAATTTGGGTCTAATCTAATTTACCAAAAATTGACCCAAAATGTAAAAGTTGATACAGAAATTCTAAACTACTGAATTACAATTTAATTAATTCTAAAATGTCTGTGTGGAGAGTCTTGAATTTATTTGGCATTCTCCCTGATGTCCCAAAATGTATTTCCGAAATTTTCCTGCACTTCAAAAATGCACTTAATCAGCTTAGAAAACCCAAATTAGCAAAATTACAAATTTCTGACCAAATTAAGCAAAATTCGGAAAACGGGGAAATAACAAACAATTCCCTGGTTTATTTAAGTGCAATAAACTAAATATAATTCAAGAAATAACGACTCATCACACTTCGTCCACATCTACCACTTCGTCCACTTCTTCCATTTCCTCCACTTCCTCCACTTCCTCCGCTTCCTCCACTTCCTCCACTTCCTCCACCTCGTCCACTTCGTCAACTTTGTCCACTTCCTCAACTTCCTCCACTTCCTCCACTACCTCCACTTCTTCCACTTCGTCCATTTCCTCCACTTCCTCCACTTCTTCCACTTCATCCACTTCGTCTACTTCGTCTACTTCGTCCACTTCGTCCACTTCGTCCCCTTCGTCCACTGCGTCCACTTCGTCTCCTTCGTCAACTTCATCCACTTCCTCCACTTCGTCTACTTCGTCCCTTTCCTCCACATCGTCCACTTCGTCCAATTCGTCCACTTCTTCCACTTGTTCCACTTCCTCCACTTCCTCCACTTCGTCCACTTCGTCAACTTAGTCCACTTCCTCAACTTCCTCCACTTCTTCCACTTCGTCCACTTCGTCCATTTCCTCCACTTCCTCCACTTCTTCCACTTCATCCACTTCGTCTACTTCGTCCACTTCGTCCACTTCGTCCACTTCGTCCCCTTCGTCCACTGCGTCCACTTCGTCCCCTTCGTCAACTTCATCCACTTCCTCCACTTCGCCCACTTCGTCCCTTTCCTCCACATCGTCCACTTCGTCCAATTCGTCCACTTCTTCAACTTCTTCCACTTCCTCCACTTCCTCCACTTCCTCTACTTCCTTCACTTGTTCCACTTCGTCTACTTCATCCGTTTCCTCAACTTCCTGCACTTCCTCCACTGCGTCCACTTCTTCAAGTTCCTCCATTTCCTCCACTTCCTCGACTTCCTCCACTTTCTCCACTTCGTCCACTTCATCAACTTGTTCAACTTCCTCCATTTCCTCCACTTCCTCCACTTCCTCCACTTCCTCCACTTCCTCCACTTCGTCCCCTTCGTCCACTTCGTCTACTTCGTCAACTTCCTCCACTTCCTCCACTTCGTCAACTTCCTCCACTTCCTCCACTTCGTCAACTTCCTCCACTTCTTCCACTTCGTCCACTTTGTAACCTTCGTCCACTTCTTCCACTTAGTCCACTTCGTCCACTTCCTCCAGTTCGTCCACTTCGTTAACATCCTCAACTTCGTCCACTACCTCCACTTCATCCACTTCGTCCACTTCGTCCACTTCGTGCATTTCCACCACTTCCTCCACTTCCTCCACCTCCTCCACTTCTTCCACCTCTTCCACTTCGTCCACTTCGTTCACTTCGTCCACTTCGTCCACTGTGACCACTTCGTCCCCTTCGTCAACTTCCTCCACTTCCTCCACTTCGTCCACTTCGTCCACTTCGTCCACTTCGTCCACTTCGTCCACTTCGTCCACTTCGTCAACTTCCTCCACTTCCTCCACTTCGTCCCCTTCGTCCTCTTTGTCCCCTTCGTCCATTTCGTCCACTTCGCCCACTTCGCCCACTTCGTCCACTTCGTCAACTTCCTCCACTTCCTCCACTTCCTCCACTTCGTCAACTTCCTCCACTTCTTCCACCTCCTCCACTTCGTCCACTTCTTCAACTTCCTCAACTTCCTCCACCTCCTCCACTTCCTCTACTTCTTCCACTTCCTCCTCCACTTCGTCCACTTCTTCAACTTCCTCCCCTTCGTCCCCTTCGTCCTCTTCGTCCCCTTCGTCCCCTTCGTCCACTTCGTCAACTTCCTCCACTTCCTCCACTTCGTCACCTTCCTCCACTTCTTCCACCTCCTCCACTTCATCCACTTCCTCAACTTCCTCAACCTCCTCCACTTCACTTCCTCCACTTCCTCAACTTCCTCCACTTCCTCCACTTCCTCCACTTCGTCCCCTTCATCCACTTCGTCTACTTCGTCAACTTCCTCCCCTTCCTCCACTTCGTCAACTTCCTCCACTTCCTCCACTTCGTCAACTTCCTCCACTTCTTCCACTTCGTCCACTTTGTAACCTTCGTCCACTTCTTCCACTTAGTCCACTTCGTCCACTTCCTCCAGTTCGTCCACTTCGTTAACATCGTCAACTTCGTCCACTTCGTCCACTACCTCCACTTCATCCACTTCGTCTACTTCGTGCATTTCCTCCACTTCCTCCACTTCCTCCACCTCCTCCACTTCTTCCACCTCTTCCACTTCGTCCACTTCGTTCACTTCGTCCACTTCGTCCACTGTGACCACTTCGTCCCCTTCGTCCCCTTCGTCAACTTCCTCCACTTCCTCCACTTCGTCCACTTCATCCAATTCGTCACCTTCCTCCACTTCCTCCACTTCGTCCCCTTCTTCCTCTTTGTCCCCTTCGTCCATTTCGTCCACTTCGCCCACTTCGCCCACTTCGTCCACTTCGTCAACTTCCTCCACTTCCTCCACTTCCTCCACTTCGTCAACTTCCTCCACTTCTTCCACCTCCTCCACTTCGTCCACTTCTTCAACTTCCTCAACTTCCTCCACTTCCTCCACTTCGTCTACTTCTTCACTTCCTCCTCGACTTCGTCCACTTCTTCAACTTCCTCCCCTTCGTCCCCTTCGTCCTCTTCGTCCCCTTCGTCCCCTTCGTCCACTTCGTCAACTTCCTCCACTTCCTCCACTTCGTCACCTTCCTCCACTTCTTCCACCTCCTCCATTTCATCCACTTCCTCAACTTCCTCAACTTCCTCAACCTCCTCCACTTCACTTCCTCCACTTCGTCCACTTCCTCCACTTCCTCCACTTCGTCAACTTCGTCCACTTCCTCCACTTCGACCACTTCCTCCACTTCCTCCACTTGCTCCATTTCCTCCACTTCCTCCACTTCCTCCATTTCCTCCACTTCCCCCACTTCGTCCACTTCTTCAACTTCCTCCAGTTTGTCCCCTTCGTCCCCTTCGTTCCCTTCGTCCCCATCGTCCACTTCGTCATCTTCCTCCACTTCGTCAACTTCCTCCAGTTCTTCCACCGCCTCCACTTCGTCCACTTCCTCAACTTCCTCAACTTCCTCCACTTCCTTCACTTTGTCTGCTTTCTCCACTTCCTCCACTTCCTCCACTTCGTCAACTTCCTCCACTTCTTCCACCTCCTCCACTTCGTCCACTTCTTCAACTTCCTCAACTTCCTCCACTTCCTCCACTTCCTCTACTTCTTCCACTTCCTCCTCGACTTCGTCCACTTCTTCAACTTCCTCCCCTTCGTCCCCTTCGTCCTCTTCGTCCCCTTCGTCCCCTTCGTCCACTTCGTCAACTTCCTCCACTTCCTCCACTTCGTCACCTTCCTCCACTTCTTCCACCTGCTCCATTTCATCCACTTCCTCAACTTCCTCAACTTCCTCAACCTCCTCCACTTCACTTCCTCCACTTCGTCCACTTCCTCCACTTCCTCCACTTGCTCCACTTCGTCAACTTCGTCCACTTCCTCCACTTCGACCACTTCCTCCACTTCCTCCACTTCCTCCATTTCCTCCACTTCCTCCACTTCCTCCATTTCCTCCACTTCCCCCACTTCGCCCACTTCTTCAACTTCCTCCAGTTGGTCCCCTTCGTCCCCTTCGTTCCCTTCGTCCCCTTCGTCCACTTCGTCATCTTCCTCCACTTCGTCAACTTCCTCCACTTCTTCCACCGCCTCCACTTCGTCCACTTCCTCAACTTCCTCAACTTCCTCCACTTCCTTCACTTTGTCTGCTTTCTCCACTTCCTCCACTTCCTCCACTTCCTCCACTTCGTCAACTTCCTCAATTTCCTCCACTTCCTCCACTTCCTCCACTTCTTCCACTTCTTCCCCTTTGTCCACTTTGTTCACTTCGTCCACTTCGTCAACTTCCTCCACTTCCTGCACTTCCTGCACTTCGTCTACTTCGTCCACTTCGTCCCCTTCGTCAACTTCGTCCACTTCGTCCCCTTTGTCAACTTCCTCCACTTCGTCCACTTTGACCACTTCCTCCACATCGTCATATTCGTCCAATTCCTCCACTTCTTCAACTTCTTCCATTTCCTCCACCTCTTCCACTTCCTCTACTTCCTTCACTTGCTCCAATTCGTCCCCATCGTCCACTTCGTCCACTTCCTCCATTTCCTCAACTTCCTCCACTTCCTCCACTTCCTCAAGCTCATCCATTTCCTCCACTTCTTCCACTTCGTCCACTTCCTCTACTTCTTCCACTTCTTCCACTTCCTCCACTTCCTCCACTTCCTCCACTTCGTCAACTTTGTCCGCTTCGTCCACTTCGTCCGCTTACTACACTTCGTCCGCTTCGTCCCCTTCGTCGACTTCGTCAACTTCCTCCACTTCCTCAACTTAGTCCCATTCGTCACTTCGTCCACTTCGTCCAATTCGTCCACTTCCTCCACTTCGTCCAATTCGTCCACTTCGTCCACTTCATCAACTTCCTCCACTTCTTCCACTTCGTCCACTTCCTCTACTTCTTCCACTTCTTCCACTTCCTCCACTTCCTCCACTTCCTCCACTTCGTCAACTTTGTCCGCTTCGTCCACTTCGTCCGCTTACTACACTTCGTCCGCTTCGTCCCCTTCGTCGACTTCGTCAACTTCCTCCACTTCCTCAACTTAGTCCCATTCGTCCACTTCGTCCACTTCGTCCAATTCGTCCACTTCCTCCACTTCGTCCAATTCGTCCACTTCGTCCACTTCATCAACTTCCTCCACTTCCTCCACTTCCTCCACTTCGTCAACTTCCTCCACTTCTTCCACTACCTCCACTTCGTCCACTTCCTCAGCTTCCTCAACGTCATCCACTTCCACCACTTCGTTCGCTTCCTCAACTTCCTCCACTTCGTCCACTTCGTCTACTTCCTCCACTTCCTCCACTTCCTCCATTTTCTCCACTTCCTCCACTTCTTCAACTTTCTCCACTTCCTCCACTTCCTTCACCTTCTCCACTTCGTCCACTTCGTCAACTTCGTCTACTTCCTCCACTTCCTTCCGTTGCTCCACTTCGTCCCCTTCGTCCACTTCGTCAACTTCGTCCACTTCTTCCACTTCGTCCATTTCGTCCACTTCTTCCATTTCGTCAACTTCCTCCACTTCGTCAACTTCTTCCACTTCCTCTACTTCCTCCACATCCTCCACTTAGTCCTCTTCGTCCACTTCATCACCTTCGTGAACTTCGTCCACTTCTTCAACTTCCTCCACTTCCTCCACTTCCAGCACTTCCTTCACTTGCTCCACTTCGTCCCCTTCGTCAACTTCCTCCCCTTCCTCCACTTCCTTCACTTCGTCAACTTGCTCCACTTCGTCCACTTCATCAACTTCGTCTACGTCGACCACTTCGTCCCCTTCCTCCACTTTGTCACTTCGTCCACTTCGTCAACTTCGTCAACTTCCTCCACTTCCTCCACTTCGTCTACTTCGTCACCTTCCTCCACTTCCTCCACTTGGTCGACTTCATCCACTTCCTCCACTTCTCTACTTCGTCAACTTTTTCCACTTCTTCAACTTCGTCAACTTCGTCAACTTCCTCCACTTCCTCCGCTTCGTGAACTTCGTAAACTTCCTCCACTTCCTCCACTTCCTACACTTCCGCCATTGCGTCCACCTCTTCCACTTCGTCCATTTCTTCTACTTCTTCAACTTCGTCAACTTCGTCAACTTCGTCCACTTCCTCCACTTCTTCCACTTCCTCCACTTCGTCCACTTTGTCCACTTCTTCAACTTCCTCCACTTCGTCCACTTCGTCCACTTTGTCCAGTTTGTCCACTTCATCCCGTTCGTCCACTTCGTCCAGTTCGTCCACTTCGTCCACTTCCTCCACTTCTTCCACTTCATCCACTTCGTACACTTCGTCAACTTCCCCCACTTCCTTTACGTCGCAACTTGGTCCAAATCTTCAACTTCCTCCACTTCGTCCACTTCAGTCCCCTTACTCCACTTCGTCCCCTTCGTCCACTTCCTTCACTTCGTCCACTTCGTAAACTTCCTCCACTTCCTCCACTTCGTCTACTTCGTCAACTTCCTCCACTTCCTCCACTTGGTCGACTTCCTCCACTTCCTCCACTTCGTCAACTTCCTCCAGTTCCCCACTTCGTCAACTTCGTCCACTTCCTCCACTTCGTCCACTTCCTACACTTAGTCCACTTCCTCCACTTCCTCCACTTCCTCCACTTCCTCCACTTCCTCCACTTCTTCCACTTTGTCCTATTCGTCCACTTCGTCCTCTTCCTCAACTTCCTCTACTTGCTCCACTTAGTCCACTTAGTCCACTTCCTCCACTTCCTCCACTTCCTCCACTTCTTCCACTTCGTCCTATTCGCTCCGCTTCGTCCTCTTCCTCAACTTCCTCCACTTCGTCCACTTCTTGGACTTCATCCACTTCCTCCACTTCCTCTACTTCGTCAACTTCCTCCACTTCCTCCACTTGGTCTCCTTCATGAACTTCCTCCAATTCCTCCACTTCCTCCACTTCTTCTACTTTGTCCACTACATCTAGTTCGTCAACTTCCTCCACTTCGTCAACTTCCTCCACTTCGTCCACTTCCTCCACTTCCCCCATTTCCTCCACTTTTTCCACTTCTTCGACTTCGTCAAATTTGTCCACTTCCTCCACTTCTTCCACTTCGTAAACTTCCTCCACTTCCTCCGCTTCGTGAACTTCGTCCACTTCCTCCACTCCCTCCACTTCCTACACTTCCTCCACTGCGTCCACCTCTTCCACTTCGTCCATTTCTTCCACTTATTCAACTTCGTCAACTTCATCCACTTCGTCCACTTCTTCCACTTCCTCCACTTTGTCCACTTCGTCCACTTCTTCAACTTCCTCCACTTCGTCCACTTTGTCCACTTTGTCCACTTCATCTCGTTCGTCCACTTCGTCCATTTAGTCCACTTCCTCCACTTCCTCAACTTCTTCCACTTCTTCCGCTTCGTCCTATTCGCTCCAGTTAGTCCTCTTCCTCAACTTCCTCCACTTGCTCCACTTCGTCCACTTCGTCCACTTCTTGGACTTCCTCCACTTCCTCTACTTCGTCAACTTCCTCCACTTCCTCCACTTGGTCTCCTTCATGAACTTCGTCCACTTCGTCCACTTCGTCAAGTTCGTCCACTTCTTCCGGTTCGTCCACTTCCTCCACTTCGTCCACTACATCCACTTCGTACACTTCGTCAACTTCCGCCACTTCCTGCAATTCCTGCACTTCGTCAACTTCGTCCACTTCTTCAACTACCTCCAATTCCTCCACTTCCTCCACTTCTTCAACTTTGTCCACTTCATCTAGTACGTCGACTTCCTCCCCTTCGTCCTCTTCCTCCACTTCGTCAACTTCCTCCACTTCGTCCACTTCCTCCACTTCCCCCATTTCCTTCACTTCTTCCACTTCTTCGACTTCATCAACTTTGTGCACTTCCTTCACTTCTTCCACCTCGTCAACTTCGTCCACTTCCTCCGCTTCGTGAACTTCGTCCACTTCCTCAACTTCCTCCACTTCCTCCACTTCCTACACTTCCTCCATTGCGTCAACGTCTTCCACTTCATCCATTTCTTCCATTTCTTCATCTTCGTCAACTTCGTACACTTCATCCACTTCTTCCACTTCCTCCACTTCGTCAACTTCGTCCACTTCCTCCACCTCCTCCACTTCGTCAACTTCGTCCACTTCTTCAACTTCCTCTACTTTGTCCACTTCTTCAAATTCGTCCACTTCTTCAACTTTGTCCACTTTCTCTACTTCGTCCCCTTCGTCCACTTCGTCAACTTCTTCCACTTCCTCCACTTTACCCACTTCCTCCACTTCCTCCACTTCTTCCTATTCGTCCACTTCTTCCACTTTGTCCAGTTCGTCCAGTTCGTCCAGTTCGTCCACTTCCTCCAGTTCTTCCACTTCATCCACTTCGTACAATTCGTACACTTCGTCAACTTCCACCACTTCCTCCACTTCCTCCACTTCGCAACTTCGTCCACATATTCAACTTCCTCCACTTCGTCAACTTCGTCAAGTTCGTCCACTTCTTCAACTTCCTCCACTTCTTCCACTCCGTCCACTTCCTCCAATTCGTCTACTTCGTTAACTTCGTCCACTTCTTCAACTTGCTCCATTTCGTCCACTTCATCAACTTCGTCCACGTCGACCACTTCGTCCCCTTCCTCCACTTCGTCACTTCGTCCACTTCGTCAACTTCGTCAACTTCCTCCACTTCCTCCACTTCGTCTACTTCGTCACCTTCCTCCACTTCCTCCACTTGGTCGACTTCATCCACTTCCTCCACTTCTCCACTTCGTCAACTTCGTCCACTTCTTCAACTTCGTGAACTTCGTCAACTTCCTCCACTTCCTCCGCTTCGTGAACTTCGTCCACTCCTTCCACTTCCTCCACTTCCTACACTTCCTCCACTGCGTCCACCTTTTCCACTTCCTCCATTTCTTCCACTTCTTCAACTTCGTCAACTTCGTCCACTTCCTCCACTTCTTCCACTTCGTCCACTTCCTCCACTTCTTCAACTTCCTCCACTTCGTCCACTTCGTCCACTTTGTCCACTTTGTCCACTTCATCCCGTTGGTCCACTTCGTCCAGTTCGTCCACTTCCTCCACTTCTTCCACTTCATCCACTTCGTAAACTTCGTCAACTTCCTCCACTTCCTCCACTTCGTCCCCTTCGTGAGCTTCCTCCATTTCGTCCACTTCGTCAACTTCCTCCACTTCGTCCAGTTCGTCCACTTCCTCCACTTCTTCCACTTCATCCACTTCGTACACTTCGTCAACTTCCTCCACTTCCTCTACGTCGCAACTTCGTCCAAATCTTCAACTTCCTCCACTTCGTAGACTTCGTCCACTTCGTCCCCTTACTCCACTTCGTCCCCTTCGTCCACTTCCTTCACTTCGTCCACTTCGTCAACTTCCTCCACTTCCTCCACTTCGTCTACATCGTCAACCTCCTCCACTTCCTCCCCTTGGTCGACTTCCTCCACTTCCTCCACTTCGTTAACTTCCTCCAGTTCCCCACTTCGTCAACTTCGTCCACTTCGTCAACTTCGTCCACTTCCTACACTTAGTCCACTTCCTCCACTTCCTCCACTTCCTCCACCTCCTCCACTTCCTCCACTTCTTCCACTTTGTCATATTCGTCCACTTCGTCCTCTTCCTCAACTTCCTCTACTTGCTCCACTTAGCCCACTTCCTGCACTTCCTCCACTTCTTCCACTACGTCCTATTCGCTCCGCTTCGTCCTCTTCCTCAACTTCCTCCACTTCCTCCACTTCTTGGACTTCCTCCACTTCCTCCACTTCCTCTACTTTGTCAACTTCCTCCACTTCCTCCACTTCCTCCACTTGGTCTCCTTCATGAACTTCCTCCAATTCCTCCACTTCCTCCACTTCTTCCACTTTGTCCACTACATCTAGTTCGTCGACTTCCTCCACTTCGTCCTCTTCCTCCACTTCATCAACTTCCTCCACTTCGTCCACTTCCCCCATTTCCTCCACTTCTTCCACTTCTTCGACTTCGTCAACTTTGTCCACTTCCTCAACTTCTTCCACTTCGTCAACTTTGTCAACTTCCTCCACTTCCTCCGCTTCGTGAACTTCGTCCACTTCCTCCACTTCCTCCACTCCCTAAACTTCCTCCACTGCGTCCACCTCTTCCACTTCGTCCATTTCTTCCACTTCTTCAACTTCGTCAACTTCCTCCACTTCCTCCACTTCTTCCACTTCCTCCACTTTGTCCACTTCGTCTACTTCTTCAACTTCCTCCACTTCCTCCACTTCGTTCACTTTGTCCACTTTGTCCACTTCATCCCGTTCGTCCACTTCGTCCATTTCGTCCACTTCCTCCACTTCCTCCACTTCTTCCACTTCCTCCACTTCGTCCACTTCCTCCACTTCCTCCACTTCGTCAACTTCGTCCACTTCTTCAACTTCCTCCACTTCTTCCACTTTGTCATGTTCGTCCATTTCTTCCCCTTCCTCCACTGCTTCCACTTCCCCGACTTTCTCCACTTCTTCCACTTCCTCCACTTCGTCAACTTCGTCCACTTGCTCCACTTGCTCCACTTCATCCACTTCGTCAACTTCCTCCACTTCCTCAACTTCCTCCAATTCGTCCACTTCGTCAACTTCGTCCACTTCTTCAACTTCCTCCACTTCGTCGACTTCGTCCACTTCGTCCCCTTCCTCCACTTCGTCCACTTCGTCAACTTCGTCCATTTCCTCCACTTCCTCCACTTCGTTAAAT
This sequence comes from Vigna umbellata, assembly GCF_029865625.1. Taxonomy (NCBI): domain Eukaryota; kingdom Viridiplantae; phylum Streptophyta; class Magnoliopsida; order Fabales; family Fabaceae; genus Vigna; species Vigna umbellata. Next base: position 24,966 of record NW_028274499.1, on the reverse strand, counting down.
TCCTCCACTTCCATACTTCCTCAACTTCGCCCACTTCTTCAACTTCCTCCACTTCCTCCACTTCGTCCTCTACGTCCACTTCGTCAACTTCGTCCACTTCATCCAATTCCTCCACTTCGCCCACTTCCTGAACTTCCTCCACTTCGTCCACTTCCTACACTTAGTCCCGTTCGTTCAGTTCCTCCGCTTCCTTCACTTCTTCCACTTCGTCCTATTCGTCCATTTCCTCCACTTCCTCCACTTCATCCACTTCATCCACTTCCTCCACTTCCTACACTTCCTGCACTTCATCCACTTCCTCCACTTCTTCCACTTCGTCAACTTTGTCCACTTCCTCCACTTCTTCCACTTCGTCAACTTCGTCCACTTCCTCCACTTCCTCCGCTTCGTCAACATCGTCTACTTCCTTGACTTCCTCCACTTCCTACACTTCCTCCACTGCATCCACTTCTTCCACTTTGTCCAATTCTTCAACTTCTTCAACTTCGTCGACTTCCTCCACTTCTTCCACTTCCTGCATTTCGTCAACTTGGTCCACTTCGTCCACTTCCTCCACTTTGTCCACTTCGTCAACTTCGTCCACGTGTTCAACGTCCTCCACTTTGTCCACTTCCTCAAATTCGTCCACTTCGTCAACTTCGTCCATTTCTTCAACTTCCTCCACTTCGTCCTCTTCGTCCACTTCGTCCTATTCGTCCACTTCGTCTAATTCGTCCACTTCGTCAACTTTGTCCACTTCGTCTCTGTCGTCCACTTCCTCCACTTTGCCAAGTTCGTCAACTTCCTGCACTTCTTCCACTTTGTCATGTTCTTCCGTTCCTTTCACTTCCTCCACTTCTTCCACTTCCCCTATGATGAGAGGGTCGCACCTCCCACAAAATTTGATTGCATAAAGGAATGCAGTATAGACTAGGAAGTGACTCATAGGTGGTCTCTCAAGGACCAATATTGCGATTCGGTTTCAGATCTAAACATGTAATCGGGGTTTTTGATTGTTATTTTTGTGGAGAAAAACGTAAATGTTCAAAGCAGTAAATTGACAAACCAATTAAACAGTAAAATCGAAATCACAGTAAAAATAAAATGTGGAATAGTAGATTGCAGAGACGCACAATTACGGAAATTAAATTTTGAAAGTGATATTATTTCTAAAAATTCCTAAATGCCATAACATGTTGAGCTTCCACGTATTTCATTCAAAAGAAAAAAAAATAAAACAAAAGGAAATAGGTTCTTCAAACAAAAAAAACCGTGGCCTCTCATCCTCTCCACACGTAAACATACTTACTTCTCCTATGATTAAACTACAATTTAAAATCAAGTGCTAAAGTATTCTACCAACTCTTATCCTTCACGTAAAGAAGAGAAGCCAAAACCAAATTCTCTTCTCATGCTAATCTCTCATGGACTTGGCAACCATGTATTCTTCACTTAAATAATCCAATTGCTTCTTCAATTTAAATGAAAGATACTCCTCATTTGCTGCTGGAAACTAACGCCCATTCGACATTGTCGTGCACTCATGCTTCTCTTCCAACCATTTACTCCTTTCTTCCATGATCAACCACGGTTTCATCTCACCAAGAACCTTTTCTCCTCTTCTCTACGTGTACTTACCTCCAACAAAGTAAATTAAGGTGTATGGAACCCCTTTCCATCCAGCAAAAATAAATCAACACTTCCAAGGTTTAACACACTTCTCCTCTTCTCTTTACCGTGAGCTCCTTCTCAACTTTAACAAGTTGCTTTTTTGGTTCATTTCCTTTAAGTAATACCATCCTACTCTTCTCTATCATCTAAGGAACTAAAATAAGTGAAACCTTGCTTATGTAAATGAAAGAAACCGAGAACTCCCTCATCAAATAAACAACTTTCTTTTTGAGTTATTTTCTTTTAGTGATTAGGTGATGGAAATCTATTTGCTACTCTACTGCTAAAGCAAAATAAATGAACTTGTTCTTTGGTTCAACACAAAACCGAGAATCACCTCCCCAAAGGTTACAAAATGCAAGAAGAGATTTTATAAAGGAGCAGGGAGCTAAATGAAATATGCAATCAGGATTCAAGAAAAGGGATAAACACCAACCAATTCATTCATCACGAAAAACACATTACAGTTCTCTTGAAATAAAAACATTCAAAGTAAAAGAACAAACAAGTAGTGCCTGGCTTGCTCCTAGCCGTATGCTTCTCATTCTCAAAGCCAAAACCATTCAAATAAAAATACATCCTCCACATGGACGTGACAGGCTGTGCTACTTCAATCAATCAGTGTGTGTTGTTCTTCGTTGTGGCTGTTGCCGACGTGTGTCCCCTCTTTCACGTCCCTTTCTCCATGTCTCAGCTCAACTCCCGTGCCCGCCAACTCTTCCAGCTCAACCGTAACCCTCCATTTTTTTCAGTGTTTTTTTTCCTAAGTGAAAGATGATGCCTCTCTCCAAGGTGGCGGCTGGGTCTTAACTCAAAATGAAAGATGACTTGTGCCCCCCTCTGGACCAACTTCCGTGTGAATCCAAGCCTTGCTGCTGGCCTTGGTGGACTCTTCTGTTCTCCCCGTGCACACCCCCAATTTACTGGAAAAAAGAAAGCCACTTCCTCTACTGGATTCAAAAACCCGCGTGGACCACCTGCACCTCCCTTCTTCGTGCTGGATGTGGGCCTCGTGTGCTTCTCCCTCTGCCACCACATGCTGCTGGAAAATGAAGAAATTTGGATGCTGCTGGATTGGACGTGGTGAAGGCTTCTTCGTGCACCTCCTTTCTCAAGCTGCTGGCTCTGGATTGAAAGGCTTGCTGGAGCGTGAGTGGATCAGGAACGTGTGCTGAAGCTGCTGGAATCAAGGTGTTGGACGTGCAATTCTCCAAGACATGGCATCTCTTGGACGCTGTAGTGTTGGACCTTGACACCACTTCCTTTTTGGATACACCCCCCTGCTTCCCATGTGAAAGCTTCCTTTTCTTTCTCTTCCGTGGCAGCTACTAAGCCCAACGTGCACACCCCTCTTTGCTTTGCTGGATGTCACCCCTATTTGGTGCTTCTGCTGGAAGGCCTTTTTGTGCACAAAGAAAAGCCAAGATGCTTCTCCAATTCCAGCCCATCACATGACAGCACCTGCTCCTGTTGAAGTTCCTTCTTTGTGCCAAGCTGCTGAATGCACCCTTGCTACTTCCCATTCTCCGCATGAAGCCCAAGTGCTGCTGGACACACCCCCAATTTATGTGGGCTCCCTTCATTCAATGATCATCCTCTTCTTCATTCACTTCTAAAAATGAAATCCACACCTCTCTTTCATTTTATTTTAAAATATAATTGATGTGGCATTTCTTTTCACCTCCAAATGATTATCCAAAATTTTCCTGCAATTACTAATGCAAATAATTAACTCAAATAATTCAAATTAATTAAAATTAGAATTATTGGTCAAATTGAGCACAATTAGCAAAAACGGAAAAATACCGGACATTTAAGCACAATTCTTCGATTAATTCTAGCACAATAAATTAAGTGAAATGAAGAAAATATTGACTCATCAAAATAGACCACACTTAGTCTTTTGCACTCCTGGCAAAATCAAGACGCAAATCAAGGAATAGTTCAAAGGACATGAGAGAAGTGACACAGAAAACAAAGACTCACGAGAAAACAAACAGAATTACACAGTCCTCCAGAAACCTGGACCAAGAAGGGAAGTAGACAATTTCCAACACAAAATCAAAGAAAGCGGATACTCATGAAATCATCCAAGCATTTCAAACACGGTAAAATGATCAATTAGCTCAAGAGGTGAATCAATAGTAACAAAACCTCACAGATGCAATATCAGTGTTCCTCCACTTTGTCAACTTTGTCCACTTCCTCCACTTCTTCCACTTCGTCAACCTCTTCCTCTTCCTCCACTTCCTTCGCTTCGTCAACATCGTCCACTTACTCTAATTCCTTCACTTCCTACACTTTCTCCATTGACCCCACTTCTTCCACTTTGTCCAATTCTTCTACTTATTCAACTTCGTCAACTTCGTCCACTTCCTCCACTTCTTCCACTTCCTGCACTACGTCAACTTGGTCCACTTCGTCCACTTCCTGCGCTTCCTCCACTTCGTCCACTTCGTCAACTTCGTCCACTTCTTCAACTTCCTCCACTTCTTCCACTTCGTCCACTTCCTCCAATTCGTCCACTTCGTCCACTTCGTCAACTTCGTCCATTTCTTCAACTTCCTCAACTTCGTCCACTTCGTCCTATTCGTCCACTTCGTCCACTTCGTCAACTTTGTCCACTTCGTCCCCATCGTCCACTTCGTCCATTTCCTCCACTTGCTCTAGTTCCTCCACTTCGCCAACTTCGTGAACTTCCTCCACTTCTCCCCTTCGTCCACTTCTTCCACTTCCTCCACTTCATCAACTTCTTCCACTTTGTCCACTTCCTCCAATTCGTCCACTTCGTCCACTTCATGAACTTCCTCCACTTCGTCGTCTTCGTCCACTTCGACCCCTTCCTCCACTTCGTCTACTTCGTCAACTTCGCCCACTTTGTTCACTTCGTCCACTTAGTCCACTTCTTCCAATTCCTCCACTTCCTACACTTTCTCCACTGCGTCCACTTCTTCCACTTTGTCGAATTCTTCTACTTCTTCAACTTCGTCAGCTTCGTCCACTTCCTCCACTTCTTCCACTTCCTGCACTTCGTCAACTTGGTCCACTTCGTCCACTTCGTCCACTTCGTCCACTTCGTAAACTTCATCCACTTCGTCCACTTCGTAAACTTCATCCACTTCGTCCACATCGTCCACTTCCTCCACTTCTTCCACGTCGTCAACTTCGTCCACTTCCTCCAATTCGTCCACTTCGTCAACTTCATCCACTTCTTCAACCTCTTCCAGTTCGTCCACTTCGTCCACCTTGTCCACTTCGTTCACTTCGTCCACTTCGTTTAATACGTCCCCTACGTCCACTTCATCCATTTCGTCCACTGCCTCCACTTCCTCCACTTCCTCCACTTCCTTCACTTCGTCAACTTCGTCCACTTCCTACACTTTCTCCACTTCGTCCACTTCCTCCACTTCTTCAACTTCCTCCACTTCCTCCACTTCCTCCACTTCCTCCACTTCCTCCAATTCGTCAACTTCGTCCACCTCTTCAACTTCTTTCACTTCGTCTATTTCCTCCACTATGTCAACTTCCTCCACTTCATCTACTTCGTCCACTTCGTCCACTTCATCAACCTCGTCCACATCGTCCAATTCGTCCATTTCGTCCAATTCCTCCACTTCCTTCACTTCCTCCACTTCCTCTACTTCGTCCCCTTTCTCCACTTCCTCAACTTCCTCCACTTCCTCTACTTCCTTCACTTCTTCTAGGTCGTCCACTTCCTCCATTTCCTCCACTTCCTCCACTTCGTCCATTTCCTTCACTTCCTCCACTTCGTCAACTTCCTCCACTTCCTCCGCTTCCACCACTTCCTCCACTTCGTCCCCTTCGTCCACTTCGTCCCCTTCGTCCATTTCATCCACTTCGTCCACTTACTCAACTTCCTCCACTTCCTTCACTTCGTCCACTTCCTACAGTTCTTCCACTTCCTCCATTTCCTCCACTTCGTCAACTTATTCCACATCCTCAACTTCCTCCACTTCGTCAGCTTTTTCCACTTATTAAACTACCTTCACTTCCTCCACTTCCTCCACTTCGTCATCTTCGTCGACTTCTTCAACTACCCCGACTTCGTCAACTTCGTCCACTTCCGGCACTTCCCCCATTTCCTCCACTTCGTCCACTTCCTCCACTTCGTCGACTTCCTACACTTCCTCCACTTCCTCGACTTCTTTCACTTCGTCAACTTCGTCCACTTCCTCCACTTCGTCCATTTCGTCCACTTCCTCCACTTCCTCCACTTCGTCAACTTCGTCCACTTCCTCCACTTCCTACACTTTCTCCATTTCGTCAACTTCGTCCACTTCGTCCACTTCTTCAACTTCCTCCACTTCCTCCGCTTCGTCTACTTCCTCCAATTCGTCAACTTCGTCCACTTCTTCAACTTCTTCCACTTCCTCTACTTCGTCCACTTCGTCACCTTCGTCCACGTCGTCAATTTCGTCCACTTCGTCCCCTTCGTCCACTTCATCCATTTCGTCTACTTCGTCCACTTCCTCCACTTCGACAACTTCGTCCACTTCCTCCACTTCCTACACTTTCTCCACTTCGTCAACTTTGTCCACTTCGTCCACTTCTTCAACTTCCTCCACTTCGTCCTCTTCCTCCAATTCGTCAACTTCGTCCACTTCGTCCATTTCGTCCACTTCGTCCACTTCGTTCATTTCGTCCACTTCGTTCACTTCGTCCCCTTCGTCCACTTTGTCCACTTCTTCAACTTCCTCCACTTCGTCCACTTCCTCCAATTCGTCAACTTCGTCCACTTCTTCAACTTCTTCCACTTCGTCCACTTCGTCACCTTCATCCACGTCGTCCATTTCGTCCATTTCGTCCACTTCGTTCACTTCGTCCCCTTCCTCCACTTCGTCCATTTGTCCCTTTCCTCCACTTCGTCCACATCCTCCACTTCCTCCCCTTCCTCCACTTCTCCACTTCGTGAACTTCGTTCACTTCTTCAACTTCCTCCACTTCGTCCACGTCGTAAACTTCATCCACTTGTTCAACTTCCTCCACTTCGTCCACCTCGACCACGTCGTCCACTTCGTCCATTTCCTCCATTTCGCCCACTTGCTCCACTTTGTCCCCTTGCTCCACTTCCTCGACTTCCTCCAGTTCCTCCACTTCGTCCACTTCGTCACCTTTGTCCAGTTCGTCCACCTCGTCCGCTTCGTCAACTTCATCAACTTCCTCCACTTCCTCCACTTCGTCCTTTCCCTCATCTTCGTCCACTTCCTCAACTTCGCTCACCTCCTCCACTTCCTCCACTTCCTCCACTTCATCTACTTCGTCCACTTCGTCCACTTCATCCACTTCGTTGACTTCGTCCACATCGTCCACTTCCTCCACTTCCTCTGCTTCGTCGTCCTCGTCAACTTCATCCACTTGCTCCATTTCGTCCACTTCGTCAACTTCGTCCACTTCTTCAACTTCCTCCACTTCTTCCACTTCGTCCACTACCTCTAATTCGTCCACTTCTTCAACTTCCTCCACTTCGTCTACTTCCTCCACTTCGTTCACTTCTTCGCCTTCGTCCACTACGTCCACTTCGTCAACTTCGTCTACTTCCTCAACATCCTCCACTTCTCCACTTCGTCAACTTCCTCCACATCTCCACTTCGTCAACTTCCTCCACTTCTTCAACTTCCTCCATTTCTTCAACTTCGTCCACTTCGTCCACTTCGTACACCTCGTCAACTTCGTCCACTTTGTCAACTTCATCTACTTCGTCGACTTCGTCCACATCGTCCACTACACCCACTTCCTCCACTTCCTCAACTTCGTCCACTTCGTCCACTTCGTCCACTTCGTCCACTTCGTCCACTTCTTCCACTTCGTCAACTTCTTCCACTTCCTCCACTTCGTCCACTTCGTCCACTTCATCCACTTCGTCGGCTTCGTCAACTTCCACCACTTCCTCCACTTCGTCCACTTCCTCAACTTCCTCCACTTCCTCAACTTCCTCCACTTCATCCACTTCGTCGACTTCGTCGGCTTCGTCAACTTCCACCACTTCCTCCACTTCGTCCACTTCCTCAACTTCCTCCACTTTGTCCACTTTGTCCACTTCCTCCACTTCCTACACTTCCTACACTTCCTCCACTTCGTCCACTTCTTCCACTTCGTCAACTTCCACCACTTCCTCCACTTCTTCCACTTTGTCCACTTCGTCCACTTCGTCAACTTCGTCCACTTCTTAACCTTCCTCTACTTCTTCCACTTCTTCCCCTTCCTCCACTTCCTCCACTTCCTCCACTTCCTCCACTTCGTCAACTTTGTTCGCTTCGTCCACTTCGTCCGCTTACTACACTTCGTCCGCTTCGTCCCCTTCGTCCACTTCGTCAACTTCCTCCACTTCCTTCACTTCATCCCCTTCGTCAACTTCCTCCACTTCCTCGACTTCGTCCACTTCGTCCACTTCCACCACTTCCTCCACTTCGTCCACTTCCTCTACTTCGTGCACTTCGTCAACTTCGTCCACTTGTTCACTTCTTTCACTTCCTCCAATTCGTCGACTTCGTCCACATCGTCCATTTCATCCACTTCCTCCACTTCCTCCACTTCGTCAACCTCGTCCACTTCCTCCATTTCATCAACTTCCTCCACTTCCTCCACTTCGTCAACCTCGTCCACTTCCTCCAGTTCCTACACTTCGTCCACTTCGTCAACTTCGTCCACTTCTTCAACTTCGTCCACTTCTTCCACTTCGTCCACTTCCTCCAATTCGTCAACTTCGTGCACTTGTTCAACTTCTTCCACTTCGTCCACTTCGTCCACTTCGTCACCTTCGTCCACGTCGTCCACTTCGTCCACTTCATCCCCTTTGTCAACTTCGTCCACTTTGTCAACTTCGTCCACTTCCTCCACTTCCTCTACTTCCCCCACTTCGTCAACTTTGTCCACTTCCTCCACTTGTCAACTTCGTCAATTTCGTGCACTTCCTCCACGTCCTCCACTTCCTCCACTTCGTCAACTTCGTTCATTTCTTCAACTTCCTCCACTTCTTCCTCTTCGTCCACTTCGTCAACTTCATCCACTTCCTCCACTTCGTCAACTTCGTCCACTTACTCCACTTCTTCCACTTCGTCAACTTCGTCCACTTCCTCCATTTCCTCCACTTCCTCCACTTCGTCGGCTTCGTCCACTTCCTCGACTTCGTCCTCTTCGTCAACTTCCTCCACTTCCTCCACTTCGTCCACTTCCTCAACTTCCTCCACTTCCTCCACTTTGTCCACTTCCTCCACTTCCTACACTTCCTACGCTTCCTCCACTTTGTCCACTTCTTCCACTTCGTCAACTTCCACCACTTCCTCCACTTCCTCCACTTCTTCCACTTTGACCAGTTCGTCCACTTCGTCCAGTTCGTCCACTTCGTCAACTTCTTAACCTTCCTCTACTTCTTGCACTTCTTCCACTTATTCCACTTCCTCCACTTCCTCCACTTCGTCCGCTTCGTCCACTTCGTTCATTTCGTCCACTTCGTTCACTTCGTTCACTTCGTCCCCTTCGTCCACTTTGTCCACTTCTTCAACTTCCTCCACTTCGTCCACTACCTCCAATTCGTCAACTTCGTCCACTTCTTCAACTTCTTCCACTTCGTCTACTTCGTCTACTTCGTCCACTTCGTCACCTTCATCCACGTCGTCCATTTCGTCCATTTCGTCCACTTCGTTCACTTCGTCCCCTCCCTCCACTTCGTCCATTCGTCCCTTTCCTCCACTTCGTCCACATCCTCCACTTCCTCCACTTCCTCCACTTCTCCACTTCGTGAACTTCGTTCACTTCTTCAACTTCCTCCACTTCGTCCACGTCGTAAACTTCATCCACTTGTTCAACTTCCTCCACTTCGTCCACCTCGACCACGTCGTCCACTTCGTCCATTTCCTCCATTTCGCCCACTTGCTCCACTTTGTCCCCTTGCTCCACTTCCTCGACTTCCTCCAGTTCCTCCACTTCGTCCACTTCGTCACCTTTGTCCAGTTCGTCCACCTCGTCCGCTTCGTCAACTTCATCAACTTCCTCCACTTCCTCCACTTCCTCAACTTCGTTCACCTCCTCCACTTCCTCCACTTCCTCCACTTCCTCCACTTCCTCCACTTCGTCTACTTCGTCCACTTCGTCCACTTCATCCACTTCGTTGACTTCGTCCACATCGTCCACTTCCTCCACTTCCTCTGCTTCGTCGTCCTCGTCAACTTCATCCACTTGCTCCATTTCGTCCACTTCGTCAACTTCGTCCACTTCTTCAACTTCCTCCACTTCTTCCACTTCGTCCACTACCTCTAATTCGTCCACTTCTTCAACTTCCTCCACTTCGTCTACTTCCTCCACTTCGTTCACTTCTTCGCCTTCGTCCACTACGTCCACTTCGTCAACTTCGTCTACTTCCTCAACATCCTCCACTTCTCCACTTCGTCAACTTCCTCCACATCTCCACTTCGTCAACTTCCTCCACTTCTTCAACTTCCTCCATTTCTTCAACTTCGTCCACTTCGTCCACTTCGTACACCTCGTCAACTTCGTCCACTTTGTCAACTTCATCTACTTCGTCGACTTCGTCCACATCGTCCACTACACCCACTTCCTCCACTTCCTCAACTTCGTCCACTTCGTCCACTTCGTCCACTTCGTCCACTTCTTCCACTTCGTCAACTTCTTCCACTTCCTCCACTTCGTCCACTTCGTCCACTTCATCCACTTCGTCGACTTCGTCGGCTTCGTCAACTTCCACCACTTCCTCCACTTCGTCCACTTCCTCAACTTCCTCCACTTTGTCCCCTTTGTCCACTTCCTCCACTTCCTACACTTCCTACACTTCCTCCACTTCGTCCACTTCTTCCACTTCGTCAACTTCCACCACTTCCTCCACTTTGTCCACTTTGTCCACTTCCTCCACTTCCTACACTTCCTCCACTTCCTCCACTTCCTCCACTTCTTCCACATCGTCCACTACACCCACTTCCTCCACTTCCTCAACTTCGTCCACTTCGTCCACTTCGTCCACTTCGTCCACTTCGTCCACTTCGTCCACTTCGTCCACTTCGTCCACTTTGTCCACTTCGTCAACTTCGTCCACTTCTTCCACTTCGTCAACTTCTTCCACTTCCTCCACTTCCTCCACTTCGTCCACTTCATCCACTTCGTCGACTTCGTCGGCTTCGTCAACTTCCACCACTTCCTCCACTTCGTCCACTTCCTCAACTTCCTCCACTTTGTCCACTTTGTCCACTTCCTCCACTTCCTACACTTCCTACACTTCCTACACTTCCTCCACTTCGTCCACTTCTTCCACTTCGTCAACTTCCACCACTTCCTCCACTTCTTCCACTTTGTCCACTTCGTCCACTTCGTCAACTTCGTCCACTTCTTAACCATCCTCTACTTCTTCCACTTCTTCCCCTTCCTCCACTTCCTCCACTTCCTCCACTTCCTCCACTTCGTCAACTTTGTTCGCTTCGTCCACTTCGTCCGCTTACTACACTTCGTCCGCTTCGTCCCCTTCGTCCACTTCGTCAACTTCCTCCACTTCCTTCACTTCATCCCCTTCGTGAACTTCCTCCACTTCCTCGACTTCGTCCACTTCCTCCACTTCGTCCACTTCCTCTACTTCGTGCACTTCGTCAACTTCGTCCACTTGTTCACTTCTTTCACTTCCTCCAATTCGTCGACTTCGTCCACATCGTCCATTTCATCCACTTCCTCCACTTCCTCCACTTCGTCAACTTCGTCCACTTCTTCAACTTCGTCCACTTCTTGCACTTCGTCCACTTCCTCCAATTCGTCAACTTCGTGCACTTGTTCAACTTCTTCCACTTCGTCCACTTCGTCCACTTCGTCACCTTCGTCCACGTCGTCCACTTCGTCCACTTCATCCCCTTTGTCAACTTCGTCCACTTTGTCAACTTCGTCCACTTCCTCCACTTCCTCTACTTCCCCCACTTCATCAACTTTGTCCACTTCCTCCACTTGTCAACTTCGTCAATTTCGTGCACTTCCTCCACTTCCTCCACTTCGTTCATTTCTTCAACTTCCTCCACTTCTTCCTCTTCGTCCACTTCGTCAACTTCATCCACTTCGTCCACTTCCTCCACTTCGTCAACTTCGTCCACTTCCTCCACTTCTTCCACTTCGTCAACTTCGTCCACTTCCTCCATTTCCTCAACTTCCTCCACTTCGTCGACTTCGTCAGCTTCGTCCACTTCCTCCACTTCCTCGACTTCGTCCTCTTCGTCAACTTCCTCCACTTCCTCCACTTCGTCCACTTCCTCAACTTCCTCCACTTCGTCCACTTTGTCCACTTCCTTCACTTCCTACACTTCCTCCACTTCGTCCACTTCTTCCACTTCGTCAACTTCCACCACTTCCTCCACTTCCTCCACTTCTTCCACTTTGACCAGTTCGTCCACTTTGTCCACTTCGTCCCCTTCGTCAACTTCTTAACCTTCCTCTACTTCTTGCACTTCTTCCACTTATTCCACTTCCTCCACTTCCTCCACTTCGTCAACTTTGTCCGCTTCGTCCACTTCGTCCGCTTACTACACTTCGTCCGCTTCGTCCCCTTCGTCCACTTCGTCAACTTCCTCCACTTCCTCCACTTCATCCTCTTCGTCAACTTCCTCCACTTCCTCGACTTCACCCACGTCGTCCACTTCCTCAACTTCCACCACTTCCTCCACTTCGTCCACTTCCTCTACTTCGTGCACTTCCTCAACTTCGTCCACTTGTTCACTTCTTTCACTTCCTCCAATTCGTCGACTTCGTCTACTACACCCACTTCCTCCACTTCCTCCACTTCCTCAACTTCGTCCACTTCGTCCACTTCGTCCACTTCGTCAACTTCGTCCACTTCGTCCACTACGTCCACTTCGTCCACTTCGTCCACTTCGTCCACTTCGTCCACTTCTTCCACTTCGTCAACTTCGTCCACTTCCTCCACTTCCTCCACTTCCTCCACTTCGTCCACTTCGTCCACTTCGTCCACTTCGTCCACTTCGTCCACTTTGTCGGCTTCGTCCACTTCCTCCACTTCCTCGACTTCGTCCTCTTCGTCAAATTCCACCACTTCCTCCACTTCGTCCACTTCCTCAACTTCCTCCACTTCGTCCACTTTGTCCTCTTCGTCCACTTCCTACACTTCCTACACTTCCTCCTCTTCGTCCACTTCTTCCACTTCGTCAACTTCCACCACTTCCTCCATTTCTTCCACTTTGTCCACTTAGTCCACTTTGTCCACTTCGTCCGCTTCGTCCACTTTGTCAATTTCATCCACTTCGTTGACTTCGTCCAGATCGTCCACTTCGCCCACTTCCTCCACTTCGTCAACTTCGTCAACTTCCTCCACTTCGTGAACTTAATCCACTTCGTCCACATCGTCCACTTCCTCCACTTCCTCCTCTTCGTCCTCTTCGTCAACTTCTCCACTTTCCCAACGTCGTCCACTTCCTCCACTTGTCCACTTCGTCAACTTCGTGCAATTCCTCCACTTCCTCCATTTCTCCACTTTGTCAACTTCGTTCACTTCTTCAACTTCCTCCACTTCTTCCACTTCATCCACTTCATCCACTTCGTCAACTTCGTCTACTTTGTCCACTTCGTCAACTTCGTCCACTTCGTCCACTTCGTTAACTTCGACCACTTTCTCCACTTCGTCCACTTCGTCCACTTCCTCCACTTCGTCCACTTCATCCACTTCATCCACTTCGTCCACTTCGTCCACTTCATCCACTTTGTCAACTTCGTCCACTCCCTCCACTTGTCCACTTCGTCAACTTCGTGCACTTCGTTCGCTTCCTCCACTTCCTCCACTTCTCCACTTCGTCAACTTCGGTCACTTCTTAAACTTCCTCCACTTCTTCCACTTCCTCCACTTCCTCAACATCGTCAACTTCGCCCCCTTCGTCCACTTCGTCCGCTTCCTACACTTCCTCCACTTCGTCCCCTTCGTCCACTTCCTCCACTTCCTCCACTTCCTCCACTTCCTCCACTTCGTCCTCTTAGTCAACTTCCTCCACTTCCTCCACTTCCTCAACTTCCACCACTTCATCCACTTCTTCCACTTCCTCTACTTCGTGCACTTCGTCAACTTCCTCCACTTGTTCAACTTCCTCCACTTCTTCCACTTCCTCCAATTCGTCGACTTCGTCCATTTCGTCCACTTGCTCCACTTCCTACACTTCCTAAACTTCCTCGACTTCGTCCACTTCTTCTACTTCTTCAACTCGTCAACTTCGTCAACTTCCTCCACTTCCTCCACATCTTCCACTTCGTCAACTTAGTTCACTTCTTCCACTTCGTCAACTTCGTCTACTTCTTCAACTTCCTCCACTTCTTCCACTTCCTCCACTTCATCCACTTCATCAACTTCACCCCCTTCGTCCACTTCGTCCGCTTCCAACACTTCGTCCCCTTCGTCCCCTTCGTCCCCTTCGTCCACTTCGTCTACTTCGTCCACTTCCTCCACTTCCTCCACTTCGTCCTCTTCGTCAACTTCTTCCACTTCCTCCACTTCCTCCACTTCCTCAACTTCGTCAACTTCGTCAACTTCGTCAGGTTCGTCCGCTTCCTCCACTTCTTCCACTTCGTCAACTTCGTCCACTTCCTCCACTTCGTCCACTTCTTCCACTTCGTCAACTTTGTCCACTTCTTCCACTTCGTCAACTTTGTCCACTTTATCAACTTCGTCCACTTCCTCCACTTGTCCACTTCGTCCCCTTCGTCCCCTTCGTCCTCTTCGTCAACTTCCTCCACTTCCTGCACTTCGTCCACTTCCTCAACTTCAACCACTTCCTCCACTTCCTCTACTTCGTGCACTTCGTCAACTTCGTCCACTTCTTCAACTTCTTCCATTTCTTCCACTTCTTCCACTTCCTCCAATTCGTCGATTTCGTCCACATCGTCCATTTCGCCAACTTCCTCCACTTCCTCCACTTCTTCAACTTCGTCAACTTCGTCCACTTCCTCCACTTCCTAGACTTCCTCCTCTTCGTCAACTTCGTCCACTTCTTCAACTTCCTCCAATTCTTCCACTTCGTGCACTTCCTCGAATTCGTCAACTTTGTCCACTTCTTCAACTTCTTCCACTTCGTCCACTTCGTCACCTTCGTCTACATCGTCCACTTCGTCCACTTCGTACACTTCGTTCACTTCGTCCCCTTCGTCAGCTTCGTCCACTTTATCAACTTCGTCCACTTTCTCCACTTTAACAACTTCGTCCACTTCCTCCACTTGTCCACTTCGTGAACTTCGTGAACTTCGTGCACTTCATCCACTTCCTCCACTTCTCCACTTCGTCAACTTCGTTCACTTCTTCAACTTCCTCCACTTCCTCCACTTCTTCCACTTTGTCCACTTCGTCAACTTCATCCACTTCGTTAACTTTGTCCACTTCCTCCACTTTGTCTACTTCGTCCACTTCATCCACTTGTTCACATCGTCCAATTCCTCCACTTCCTCCACTTCGTCCTCTTCCTCAACTTCTCCACTTTGTCAACTTCGTCCACTTCCTCTACTTGTTCACTTCGTGAACTTCGTGCAATTCCTCCACTTCTTCCACTTCCTCCACTTCTCCACTTCGTCAACTTCGTTCACTTCTTCAACTTCGTCCACTTCGTCAACTTCGTCCACTTCGTCAACTTCGTCCACTTCGTCAACTTCGTCCACTTCGTCCACTTCGTCCACTTCGTCCACTTCGTTAACTTCGTCAACTTCGTCCACTTCGTCAACTTCGTCCACTTCTTCAACTTCCTCCAATTCTTCCACTTCGTCCACTTCCTCGAATTCGTCAACTTCGTCCACTTCTTAAACTTCTTCCACTTCGTCCACTTCGTCACCTTCGTCTACATCGTCAGCTTCGTCCACTTTGTCAACTTCGTCCACTTCCTCCACTTCCTCCACTTTATCAACTTCGTCCACTTCCTCCACTTGTCCACTTCGTTAACTTCGTGCACTTCATCCATTTCCTCCACTTCTCCACTTCGTCAACTTCGTTCACTTCTTCAACTTCCTCCACTTCCTCCCCTTCTTCCACTTCGTCCACTTCGTCAACTTCATCCACTTCGTCCACTTCGTTAACTTTGTCCACTTCCTCCACTTTGTCTACTTCGTCCACTTCATCCACTTCATTCACATCGTCCAATTTCTCCACTTCCTCCACTTCGTCCACTTCCTCAACTTCTCCACTTTGTCAACTTTGTCCACTTCCTCTACTTGTCCACTTCGTCAACTTCATGCAATTCCTCCACTTCCTCCACTTCCTCCACTTCTCCACTTCGTCAACTTCGTTCACTTCTTCAACTTCCTCCACTTCTTCCACTTCGTCCACTTCCTCCACTTTGTCAACTTCGTCCACTTCGTCAACTTCGTCCACTTCGTCAACTTCGTCCACTTCATTAACTTCGTCCACTTCCTCTACTTCGTCCATTTCGTCCACTTCATCCATTTCGTCCACTTCCTCCACTTCGTCCACTTCATCCACTTTGTCAACTTCGTCCACTTCCTCCACTTGTCCATTTCGTTAACTTCGTGCACTTCCTCCACTTTTCCACTTCGTCAACTTCGGTCACTTCTTCAACTTCCTCCACTTCTTCCACTTCTTCCACTTCGTCCACTTCGTCTACTTCGTCAACTTCGTCCACTTCCTCCACTTCGTTAACTTCGTCCAGTTCCTCGACTTCGTCAACTTCGTCCACTTCCTCCACTTCGTCCACTTCATCTTCTTCGTCCACTTCGTCCACTTCGTCCACATTGTCCACTTCCTCCACTTCCTCCACTTCGTCCTCTTCGTCAACTTCCTCACCTTCCTCCACTTCGTCCATTTCCTCAACTTTCTCCACTTCCTCCACTTGGTCCACTTCCCCCATTTCATCTACTTCGTCAACTTCGTCCACTTGTTCCACTTCCTCCACTTCTTCCCCTTCGTCCACTTCGTCCAATTCGTCCACTTCGTCAACCTCGTTCACTTGTTCAACTTCGTCCACTTCGTCCATTTCGTCCGCTTCCTACACTTCGTCCCCTTTCTCCACTTCCTCCACTTCCTCTACTTCCTCAACTTCCTTCACTTCTTCCAATTCGTCCACTTCCTCCACTTCCTCCACTTCCTTCACTTCCTCCACTTCGTCCCCTTCGTCCACTTCGTCCCCTTAGTCCACTTCTTCCACTTCTTCCACTTCCTCCACTTCCTCCACTTCCTAGACTACCTCCACTTCCTCCACTTCCTCCACTTCGTCAACTTCCTCTACTTCCTCCACATCCTCCACTTCGTCCCCTTCGTCAAATTCCTTCACTTCCTCCAATTCGTCAACTTCCTCCACCTCCTCCATTTCCTAGACTTCCTCCACTTCGTCAACTTCGTCCACTTCTTACACTAACTCCACTTCCTCCACTTCTTCCACTTTGTCCCCTTCGTCCAGTTCGTCGACTTCCTCCACTTCGTCAACTTCGTTCACTTCCTCGACTTCCCCCATTTCCTACACTTCGTCCACTTCCTACACTTCCTCCACTTCGTCCACTTCTTCCACTTCGTCAACTTCCTCCACTTCCTCCACTTCTTCCACTTCGTCAACTTCGTCCATTTCCTCCACTTCCTCCACTTCCTCCACCTTCTCCACTTCCTCAACTTCCTCCACTTCCTCCAATTCGTCCACTTCGTCAACTTCATCCACTTCTTCAACTTCCTCCACTTCCCCCACTTCCTCCCCTTCGTCCCCATCGTCCACTTTGCTCACTTCCTCCACTTCCATCACTTCTTCCAATTCGTCCACTTCCACCACATCCTCCACTTCCTCCACTTCTTCCACTTCGTCCACTTCCTCCCCTTCCTCCACTTCGTCCACTTCCTCCACTTCCTACACTTCCTCCTCTTCATCAACTTCGTCCACTTCTTCAACTTTCCCCAGGGCTTCCACTTCGTCCACTTCGTCATCTTCGTCCACTTTGTCCACTTCGTCATCTTCGTCCACTTCGTCAACTTCGTCCACTTCGTCCACTTCGTCATCTTTGTCCACTTCGTCCACTTCCTCCAATTCGTCCACTTCGTCAACTTCATCCACTTCTTCAACTTCCTCCACTTCCCCCACATCCTCCACTTCGTCCTCGTCGTCCACTTTGTCCACTTCCTCCACTTCCTCCACTTCTTCCACTTCGTCCACTTCCTCCATTTCCTGCACTTCCTCCACTTCCTCGACTTCGCCAACTTCCTCCACTTCCTCCCCTTCGTCAATTTCCTCCACCTCCTCCACTTCGTCAACTTGCTCCACTTTGTGCACTTCCTCCACTTCGTCCACTTCATTGACTTCCAACACTTCGTCCAGTTCCTCGACTTCGTCAACTTCGTCCACTTCCTCCACTTCGTCCACTTCATCTTCTTCGTCCACTTCGTCCACTTCGTCCACATTGTCCACTTCCTCCACTTCCTCCACTTCGTCCTCTTCGTCAACTTCCTCACCTTCCTCCACTTCGTCCATTTCCTCAACTTTCTCCACTTCCTCCACTTGGTCCACTTCCCCCATTTCATCTACTTCGTCAACTTCGTCCACTTGTTCCACTTCCTCCACTTCTTCCCCTTCGTCCACTTCGTCCAATTCGTCCACTTCGTCAACCTCGTTCACTTGTTCAACTTCGTCCACTTCGTCCATTTCGTCCGCTTCCTACACTTCGTCCCCTTTCTCCACTTCCTCCACTTCCTCTACTTCCTCAACTTCCTTCACTTCTTCCAATTCGTCCACTTCCTCCACTTCCTCCACTTCCTTCACTTCCTCCACTTCGTCCCCTTCGTCCACTTCGTCCCCTTAGTCCACTTCTTCCACTTCTTCCACTTCCTCCACTTCCTCCACTTCCTAGACTACCTCCACTTCCTCCACTTCCTCCACTTCGTCAACTTCCTCCACTTCCTCCACATCCTCCACTTCGTCCCCTTCGTCAAATTCCTTCACTTCCTCCAATTCGTCAACTTCCTCCACCTCCTCCATTTCCTAGACTTCCTCCACTTCGTCAACTTCGTCCACTTCTTACACTAACTCCACTTCCTCCACTTCTTCCACTTTGTCCCCTTCGTCCAGTTCGTCGACTTCCTCCACTTCGTCAACTTCGTTCACTTCCTCGACTTCCCCCATTTCCTACACTTCGTCCACTTCCTACACTTCCTCCACTTCGTCCACTTCTTCCACTTCGTCAACTTCCTCCACTTCCTCCACTTCTTCCACTTCGTCAACTTCGTCCATTTCCTCCACTTCCTCCACTTCCTCCACCTTCTCCACTTCCTCAACTTCCTCCACTTCCTCCAATTCGTCCACTTCGTCAACTTCATCCACTTCTTCAACTTCCTCCACTTCCCCCACTTCCTCCCCTTCGTCCCCATCGTCCACTTTGCTCACTTCCTCCACTTCCATCACTTCTTCCAATTCGTCCACTTCCACCACATCCTCCACTTCCTCCACTTCTTCCACTTCGTCCACTTCCTCCCCTTCCTCCACTTCGTCCACTTCCTCCACTTCCTACACTTCCTCCTCTTCATCAACTTCGTCCACTTCTTCAACTTTCCCCAGGGCTTCCACTTCGTCCACTTCGTCATCTTCGTCCACTTTGTCCACTTCGTCATCTTCGTCCACTTCGTCAACTTCGTCCACTTCGTCCACTTCGTCATCTTTGTCCACTTCGTCCACTTCCTCCAATTCGTCCACTTCGTCAACTTCATCCACTTCTTCAACTTCCTCCACTTCCCCCACATCCTCCACTTCGTCCTCGTCGTCCACTTTGTCCACTTCCTCCACTTCCTCCACTTCTTCCACTTCGTCCACTTCCTCCATTTCCTGCACTTCCTCCACTTCCTCGACTTCGCCAACTTCCTCCACTTCCTCCCCTTCGTCAATTTCCTCCACCTCCTCCACTTCGTCAACTTGCTCCACTTTGTGCACTTCCTCCACTTCGTCCACTTCATTGACTTCCAACACTTCGTCCTTTTCGTCAACTTCCTCCACTTCCTCCACTTCCTCCACTTCCTCCACTTCCTCCACTTCCTCTACTCCCTCCACTTCCTCCACTTCCTTCACTTCGTCAACTTCCTCCAATTCCTCCACTTCCTCCACTTCGTCCACCTTCTCCACTTCCTCAACTTCCCCCACTTCCTCCACTTCGTCCCCATCGTCCACTTTGTCCACTTCCTCCACTTTGTCCACTTCCTCCACTTCTTCCACTTCGTCCACTTCCTCCACATCCTCCATTTCCTCCACTTCTTCCACCTCATCCAGTTCCTCCACTTCCTCCACTTCCTCGACTTCGTCAACTTCCTCCACTTCCTCCACTTCCTCCCCTTCGTGAACTTCCTCCACCTCCTCCACTTGTTCCACTTCGTCAACTTCCTCCACTTCGTGCACTTCCTGCACTTCGTCCACTTCACTGACTTCCTCCACTTCGTCCTTTTCGTCAACTTCCTCCACTTCCTCCACTTCCTCCACTCCCTCCACTTCCTCCACTTCGTCCACTTCGTCAACTTGCTCCAATTCCTCCACTTCCTCAACATCGTCCACCTTCTCCACTTCCTCAACTTCCTCAACTTCCTCCACTTCCTCCACTTCTTCCTCTTCATCAACTTCGTCCACTTCTTCAACTTGCCCCAGTGCTTCCACTTCGTCCACTTCGTCATCTTCGTCCACTTCGTCCACTTCCTCCAATTCGTCTACTTCGTCAACTTCATCCACTTCTTCAACTTCCTCCACTTCCCCCACTTCCTCCACTTCGTCCCCGTCGTCCACTTTGTCCACTTCCTCCACTTTGTCCACTTCCTCCACTTCCTCCACTTCTTCCACTTCCTCCACTTCCTCCACTTCCTCCACTTCTTCCACTTCCTCCACTTCCTCCACTTCCTACACTTCCTCCACTTCCTCCACTTCCTAGACTTTGTCAACTTCCTCCACTTCCTCCGCTTCCTCATATTCGTCAACTTCCTCCACCTCCTCCACTTCTTATACTTCGTCAACTTCCTCCACTTCGTGCACTTCCTCCACTTCGACCACTTCATTGAATTCCTGCACTTCGTCCACTTCCTCCACTTCGTCCACCTTCTCCACTTCCTCAACTTCCTCCACTTCCTCCAATTCGTCCACTTCTTCAACTTCATCCACTTCTTCAACTTCCTCCACGTTCCCCACTTCCTCCACTTCGTCCCCATCGTCCACTTTGTCCACTTCCTCCACTTCTTCCACTTCGTCCACTTCCTCCACATCCTCCACTTCCTCCACTTCTTCCACATCCTCCACTTCCTCCCCTTCCTCCACTTCGTCCACTTCCTCCACTTCCTCCACTTCCTCCACTACCTCCACTTCCTCCAGTTCCTAAACTTCATCCTCTTCATCAACTACGTCCACTTCTTCAACTTGCCCCAGTGATTCCACTTCGTCCACTTCCTCATCTTCGTCCACTTCGACATCTTCGTCCACTTCGTCCACTTCCTCCAATTCGTCCACTTCGTCAACTTCATCCACTTCTTCAACTTCCTCCACTTCCCCCACTTCCTCCACTTCGTCCCCGTCGTCAACTTTGTCCACTTCCTCCACTTTGTAAACTTCCTCCACTTCCTCTACTTCTTCCACTTCGTCCACTTCGTCCACTTCGTCCACTTCCTCCACTTCCTCCACTTCTTCCACTTCGTCCACTTCCTCCACTTCGTCAACTTCGTCCACTTCGTCAACTTCGTCCACTTCGTCAACTTCGTCCACTTCGTTAACTTCGTCCACTTCCTCTACTTCGTCCATTTCGTCCACTTCATCCATTTCGTCCACTTCGTCCACTTCGTCCACTTCATCCACTTTGTCAACTTCGTCCACTTCCTCCACTTGTCCATTTCGTTAACTTCGTGCACTTCCTCCACTTTTCCACTTCGTCAACTTCGGTCACTTCTTCAACTTCCTCCACTTCTTCCACTTCTTCCACTTCGTCCACTTCGTCTACTTCGTCAACTTCGTCCACTTCCTCCACTTCGTTAACTTCGTCCAGTTCCTCGACTTCGTCAACTTCGTCCACTTCCTCCACTTCGTCCACTTCATCTTCTTCGTCCACTTCGTCCACATTGTCCACTTCCTCCACTTCCTCCACTTCGTCCTCTTCGTCAACTTCCTCACCTTCCTCCACTTCGTCCATTTCCTCAACTTCCTCCACTTCCTCCACTTGGTCCACTTCCCCCATTTCATCTACTTCGTCAACTTCGTCCACTTGTTCCACTTCCTCCACTTCTTCCCCTTCGTCCACTTCGTCCAATTCGTCCACTTCGTCAACCTCGTTCACTTGTTCAACTTCGTCCACTTCGTCCATTTCGTCCGCTTCCTACACTTCGTCCCCTTTCTCCACTTCCTCCACTTCCTCTACTTCCTCAACTTCCTTCACTTCTTCCAATTCGTCCACTTCCTCCACTTCCTCCACTTCCTTCACTTCCTCCACTTCGTCCCCTTCGTCCACTTCGTCCCCTTAGTCCACTTCTTCCACTTCTTCCACTTCCTCCACTTCCTCCACTTCCTAGACTACCTCCACTTCCTCCACTTCCTCCACTTCGTCAACTTCCTCCACTTCCTCCACATCCTCCACTTCGTCCCCTTCGTCAAATTCCTTCACTTCCTCCAATTCGTCAACTTCCTCCACCTCCTCCATTTCCTAGACTTCCTCCACTTCGTCAACTTCGTCCACTTCTTACACTAACTCCACTTCCTCCACTTCTTCCACTTTGTCCCCTTCGTCCAGTTCGTCGACTTCCTCCACTTCGTCAACTTCGTTCACTTCCTCGACTTCCCCCATTTCGTACACTTCGTCCACTTCCTACACTTCCTCCACTTCGTCCACTTCTTCCACTTCGTCAACTTCCTCCACTTCCTCCACTTCTTCCACTTCGTCAACTTCGTCCATTTCCTCCACTTCCTCCACTTCCTCCACCTTCTCCACTTCCTCAACTTCCTCCACTTCCTCCAATTCGTCCACTTCGTCAACTTCATCCACTTCTTCAACTTCCTCCACTTCCCCCACTTCCTCCCCTTCGTCCCCATCGTCCACTTTGCTCACTTCCTCCACTTCCATCACTTCTTCCAATTCGTCCACTTCCACCACATCCTCCACTTCCTCCACTTCTTCCACTTCGTCCACTTCCTCCCCTTCCTCCACTTCGTCCACTTCCTCCACTTCCTACACTTCCTCCTCTTCATCAACTTCGTCCACTTCTTCAACTTTCCCCAGGGCTTCCACTTCGTCCACTTCGTCATCTTCGTCCACTTTGTCCACTTCGTCATCTTCGTCCACTTCGTCAACTTCGTCCACTTCGTCCACTTCGTCATCTTTGTCCACTTCGTCCACTTCCTCCAATTCGTCCACTTCGTCAACTTCATCCACTTCTTCAACTTCCTCCACTTCCCCCACATCCTCCACTTCGTCCTCGTCGTCCACTTTGTCCACTTCCTCCACTTCCTCCACTTCTTCCACTTCGTCCACTTCCTCCATTTCCTGCACTTCCTCCACTTCCTCGACTTCGCCAACTTCCTCCACTTCCTCCCCTTCGTCAATTTCCTCCACCTCCTCCACTTCGTCAACTTGCTCCACTTTGTGCACTTCCTCCACTTCGTCCACTTCATTGACTTCCAACACTTCGTCCTTTTCGTCAACTTCCTCCACTTCCTCCACTTCCTCCACTTCCTCCACTTCCTCCACTTCCTCCACTTCCTCTACTCCCTCCACTTCCTCCACTTCCTTCACTTCGTCAACTTCCTCCAATTCCTCCACTTCCTCCACTTCGTCCACCTTCTCCACTTCCTCAACTTCCCCCACTTCCTCCACTTCGTCCCCATCGTCCACTTTGTCCACTTCCTCCACTTTGTCCACTTCCTCCACTTCTTCCACTTCGTCCACTTCCTCCACATCCTCCATTTCCTCCACTTCTTCCACCTCATCCAGTTCCTCCACTTCCTCCACTTCCTCGACTTCGTCAACTTCCTCCACTTCCTCCACTTCCTCCCCTTCGTGAACTTCCTCCACCTCCTCCACTTGTTCCACTTCGTCAACTTCCTCCACTTCGTGCACTTCCTGCACTTCGTCCACTTCACTGACTTCCTCCACTTCGTCCTTTTCGTCAACTTCCTCCACTTCCTCCACTTCCTCCACTCCCTCCACTTCCTCCACTTCGTCCACTTCGTCAACTTGCTCCAATTCCTCCACTTCCTCAACATCGTCCACCTTCTCCACTTCCTCAACTTCCTCAACTTCCTCCACTTCCTCCACTTCTTCCTCTTCATCAACTTCGTCCACTTCTTCAACTTGCCCCAGTGCTTCCACTTCGTCCACTTCGTCATCTTCGTCCACTTCGTCCACTTCCTCCAATTCGTCTACTTCGTCAACTTCATCCACTTCTTCAACTTCCTCCACTTCCCCCACTTCCTCCACTTCGTCCCCGTCGTCCACTTTGTCCACTTCCTCCACTTTGTCCACTTCCTCCACTTCCTCCACTTCTTCCACTTCCTCCACTTCCTCCACTTCCTCCACTTCTTCCACTTCCTCCACTTCCTCCACTTCCTACACTTCCTCCACTTCCTCCACTTCCTAGACTTTGTCAACTTCCTCCACTTCCTCCGCTTCCTCATATTCGTCAACTTCCTCCACCTCCTCCACTTCTTATACTTCGTCAACTTCCTCCACTTCGTGCACTTCCTCCACTTCGACCACTTCATTGAATTCCTGCACTTCGTCCACTTCCTCCACTTCGTCCACCTTCTCCACTTCCTCAACTTCCTCCACTTCCTCCAATTCGTCCACTTCTTCAACTTCATCCACTTCTTCAACTTCCTCCACGTTCCCCACTTCCTCCACTTCGTCCCCATCGTCCACTTTGTCCACTTCCTCCACTTCTTCCACTTCGTCCACTTCCTCCACATCCTCCACTTCCTCCACTTCTTCCACATCCTCCACTTCCTCCCCTTCCTCCACTTCGTCCACTTCCTCCACTTCCTCCACTTCCTCCACTACCTCCACTTCCTCCAGTTCCTAAACTTCATCCTCTTCATCAACTACGTCCACTTCTTCAACTTGCCCCAGTGATTCCACTTCGTCCACTTCCTCATCTTCGTCCACTTCGACATCTTCGTCCACTTCGTCCACTTCCTCCAATTCGTCCACTTCGTCAACTTCATCCACTTCTTCAACTTCCTCCACTTCCCCCACTTCCTCCACTTCGTCCCCGTCGTCAACTTTGTCCACTTCCTCCACTTTGTAAACTTCCTCCACTTCCTCTACTTCTTCCACTTCGTCCACTTCGTCCACTTCGTCCACTTCCTCCACTTCCTCCACTTCTTCCACTTCGTCCAC
>NW_028274498.1:0-40847 GCF_029865625.1 Vigna umbellata | reverse complement strand
ACTTTGTCCACTTCGTCCACTTCGCCCACTTCGTCAACTTCGTCCACTTCGACCACTTCGTCCACTTCCTCGACTTCTTCCATTTCCTCCACTTTCTCCACTTTCTTCACTTCCTCTACTTCGTCCCCACCGTCCACTTCCTCTTTGTCAACTTCCTCCACTTCGTCCACTTGGTCAATTTCCTCCATTTCGTCCACTTCCTCCACTTCCTCAACTTCGTCCACTTGCTCCACTTCCTCCACTTCGTCAACTTCGTTCACTTCCTCCCCTTCGTCCACTTCGACCACTTCGTCAACTTCGTCAACTTCGTCAACTTCGTCCACTTCGTCAACTTTCTCCACTTCCTCCACTTCCTCCACATCCTCCACTTCTTCCACTTCATCAACTTCCTCCACTTCCTCCATTTTCTCCATTTCCTCCACTTCCTCCACTTTCTCCACTTCCTCAACTTCATCCACTTCCTCCACTTCTTCCAGTTCGTCCACTTCAACCACTTCCTCCACTTCTTCCACTTCCTCCACATCGTCAATTTCCTCCACTTCGTCCACTTCGTCCACTTCGTCCACATTGCCCACTTCTTCCACGTCCTCCACTTCGTCCACTTCCTCAACTTCCTCCACTTCCTCCACTTCTTCCAATTCGTCGACTTCGTCGACTTCCTCCACTTCGTCCACTTCCTCCACTTCCTCTGCTTCCTCCACGTGGTCCACTTCCTCCACTTCGTCCACTTCCTCCTCTTCCTCCACTTCGTCAACTTCCTCCAATTCCTCTGCTTCGTCAACTTCCTCCATTTCGTTCACTTTGTCCACTTCCTCCATTTCCTCCACTTTGTCCACCTTCTCCACTTCATCCACTTCGTCAACTTCGTCAACTTTGTCAACTTTGTCCAATTCGTACACTTCGTCGACTTCCTCCACTCTTCTACTTCGTCCACTTAGTCCTCTTCCTCAACTAACGCCACTTCATCCACTTCGTCAACTTCCTCCACTTCCTCCACTTCGTCCACTTCTTCCAGTTCGTCCTCTTCTTCATCTTCCTCCTCTTCCTCCACTTCGTCTTCTTCTTCTGCTTCGTCAACTTCCTCCACCTCTTCCACTTCGTCCACTTCGTACTCTTCGTCAACTTCCTCCACTTCCTCCTCTACGTCCACTTCTTCCATTTCATCCGCTTGGTCCACTTCGCCCACTTCGACCACTTCGCCCACTTGGTCCACTTGGTCCACTTCGCCCACTTGGTCCACTTGGTCCACTTCGCCCACTTCGTCCTCTTCGCCCACTTCGTCCTCTTCGCGCACTTCGTCCATTTGGTCCACTACGTCCACTTCGTCAACTTCCTGAACTTCGTCCACTTCTTCCGCTTCGTCCAGTTCGTCCTCTTCCTCCACTTCGTCTTCTTCGTCCGCTTCGTTAACTTCCCCTACTTCTTCCACTTCGTCCTCTTCCTCGACTTCCTCCATTTCCTCCACTTCCTCCACTTCGTCCTCTTCCTCGACTTGCTCCACTTCCTCCATTTCCTCCACTTCCTCCACTAACTCCACTTCCTCCACTTTGTCCACTTCTTCAACTTCCTCCACTTCGTCAGCTTCGTCCACTTCATCCACTTCGTCAACTTTGTCCACTTCCTCTACTTCGTCCACTTCCTCAACTTCCTCCACTTCGTCAACTTCGTTCACTTCGTCCACTTCGTTCACTTCCTACACTTCCTCCACTTCGTCCACTTCCTCCACTACGTCCACTTCGTCATCTTTGTCCGCTTCTTCAACTGCCTCCACTTCCTCCACTTCCTCCACTCCTTCCACTCCGTCCACTTCGTCCACTTCCTCCACTCCGTCCACTTCGTCCACTACGTCCACTCGTCACCTTCCTCCACTTCCACCACTTCGTCCACTTCTTCCGCTTCGTCCACTTTGTCCTCTTCCTCCTCTTCATCCTCTTCCTCCACTTCGTCTTCTTCGTCCGCTTCGTCCTCTTCCTCAACTTCCTCCACTTCCTCTGCTGCATCCACTTCGTCCACTTCCTGCAATTCCTCCATTTCCTCCACTTCGTCCACTTCGTTTTGTTCCTCCACTTACTCCACTTTGTCCCCTTCGTCCACTTCGTCAACTTCCTCCACTTCCTCTCCTTCCTCCACTTCGTGCACTTCGTCAACTTCCTCCACTTCCTCCACTTCTTCTACTTCCTCCAGTCTGTCCATTTCCTCAACTTCTTGAACTTTCTCCACTTCCTTCACTTCTTCCAGTTCGTCCACTTCGACCAGTTCCTCCACTTCTTCCACTTCCTCTACATCCTCCACTTCCTCCACTTCGTCAACTTCCTTCACTTGCTCCACTTCGTCCACTTCTTCCACTTCCTCTTTTCGTCCCCATCGTCCACTTCGTCCACTTCGTCAACTTCCTCCGCTTCCTCAACTTCCTCCACTTCCTCCACTTCCTCTACATCCTCCACTTCGTCAACTTCCTGCACTTCCTCCACTTCGTCAACTTCCTCCACATCCTCCACTTCCTCCACTTTCTCCACTTCGTCAGCATTGTCAACTTCGTCCACTTCGACCTCTACGTCAACTTCGTCCACTTCGACCTCTACGTCAACTTCGTCCACTTCGTAAACTTCCTCCACTTCGTCTACTTCCTCCACTTCCTCCACGTCGTCCACGTCGTCCACTTCTTCCACTTCGTCCACTTCTACCACTTCCTCCACTTCGTCAACTCCGTCCGCTTCCTTCACTTCCCCCACTTCTTTCACCTCGTCAACTTCGTCCACTTCTTCAACTTCGTCCACTTCTTCCACTTCAACCACTTCGTCAACTTCATCCACTTCGTCCAAGTCCTCTACTTTGTCCACTTCCTCCACTTTGTCCACTTTTGTCCACGTCGTCAACTTCGTCCGCTTCCTATAGTTCGTCAACATCGTCCACTTCTTTTATTTCGTCCGCTTCGTTCACTTCGTCCACTTCGCCCACTTCCGCCACTTCGTCCACTTCGCCCGCTTCGCCACTTCGTCCACTTCCTCCACGTCGTCAACTTCGTACGCTTCCTCTACTTCGTCAACATCGTCCACTTCTTCCATTTCCTCCGCTTCGTCCACTTCGCCCACTTCGACCACTTCAACCACTTCGTCCACTTCGTCCACTTCGCCCACTTCGTCCAGTTGGTCCACTTCGCCCACTTCGTCCTCTTCCTCTACTTCGTCAACATCGTCCACTTCTTCCATTTCGTCCACTTCCTCCATGTCGTCAACTTCGTCCGCTTCTTCCATTTCATCCGCTTCGCCCACTTCGCCCACTTCGACCACTTCGCCCACTTCGTCCACTTGGTCCACTTCGCCCACTTGGTCCACTTGGTCCACTTCGCCCACTTCGTCCTCTTCGCCCACTTCGTCCTCTTCGCGCACTTCGTCCACTTGGTCCACTACGTCCACTTCGTCAACTTCCTGAACTTCGTCCACTTCCTCCGCTTCGTCCAGTTCGTCCTCTTCCTCCACTTCGTCTTCTTCGTCCGCTTCGTTAACTTCCCCTACTTCTTCCACTTCGTCCTCTTCCTCGACTTCCTCCATTTCCTCCACTTCCTCAACTTCGTCCTCTTCCTCGACTTGCTCCACTTCCTCCATTTCCTCCACTTCCTCCACTTTGTCCACTTCTTCAACTTCCTCCGCTTCCTCAACTTCGTCCACTTCATCCACTTCGTCAACTTCGTCCACTTCCTCTACTTCGTCCACTTCCTCCACTTCCTCCACTTCGTCAACTTCGTTCACTTTGTCCACTTCGTTTACTTCCTACACTTCCTCCACTTCGTCCACTTCCTCCACTACGTCCACTTCGTCATCTTTGTCCACTTCTTCAACTGCCCCCACTTCCTCCACTTCCTCCACTCCTTCCACTCCGTCCACTTCGTCCACTTCGTCCACTTCGTCCACTTGGTCTGCTTCGTCCACTTCGTCCACTTCGTCCCCTTCCTCCACTTCGTCCACTTCGTCCCCTTCCTCCACTTCCTCCACTTCCTCTACTTCCTCTACTTCTTCCGCTTCGTCCACTTCGTCCACTTCCTCCACTTCGTCAACTTCGTCCACTTCCTCCACTTCGTCAACTTCGTCCAATTCCTCCACTTCGTCAACGTCCTCCATTTCGTTCACTTTGTCCACTTCCTCCATTTCCTCCACTTCGTCCACCTCCTCCACTTCGTCCACTTCGTCAACTTCCTCCACTTCCTCCACTTTTTCCACTTCGTCCACTTCGTTCTCTTCCTCAACTTCGTCCACCACGTCCACTTCGTCACCTTCCTCCAATTCCACCACTTCGTCCACTTCTTCCGCTTCGTCCACTTCAGTCCTCTTCCTCCTCTTCCTCCACTTACTCCACTTTGTCCCCTTCGTCCACTTCGTCAACTTGCTCCACTTCCTCTACTTCCTCCACTTCGTCCACTTCGTCAACTTCCTCCACTTCCTCCACTTCTACCTTCCTCCAGTCTGTCCATTTCCTCAACTTCCTCAACTTTCTCCACTTCCTTCACTTCTTCCAGTTCGTCCACTTCGACCAGTTCCTCCACTTCCTCCACTTCTTCCACTTCCTCTACATCCTCCACTTCGTCCACTTCGTCAACTTCCTTCACTTGCTCCACTTCGTCCACTTCCTCCACCTCATCCACTTCCTCCACTTTCTCCACTTCGTCAACTTCCTCCACTTCGTCAACATTCGTCAACTTCCTCCACCTCATCCACTTCCTCCACTTCGTCCCCATCGTGCACTTCCTCCACTTCCTCAACTTCGTCCACTTCATCAATTTCCTCCACTTCATCCACTTTCTCCACTTTGTCCTCTTCGTCCACTTCGTCAACTTCGTCCACTTCGTCAATTTCGTCAACTTCGTCCACTTCCTCCACTTCCTCTTTTCGTCCCCTTCGTCCCCATCGTCCACTTCGTCAACTTCCTCCGCTTCCTCAACTTCCTCCACTTCCTCCACTTCCTCTACATCCTCCACTTTGTCAACTTCTTCCACTTCCTCCACTTCGTCAACTTCCTCCACTTCCTCCACTTCCTCCACTTCCTCCACTTTCTCCACTTCGTCAACATTGTCAACTTCGTCCACTTCGACCTCTACGTCAACTTCGTCCACTTCGTAAACTTCCTCCACTTCGTCGACTTCCTCCACTTCCTCCACGTCATCAACGTCGTCCACTTCTTCCACTTCGTCCACTTCTACCACTTCATCCACTTCGTCAACTCCGTCCGCTTCCTTCACTTCCCCCACTTCTTTCACCTCGTCAACTTCGTCCACTTCTTCAACTTCGTCCACTTCTTCCACTTCAACCACTTCGTCAACTTCATCCACTTCGTCCACGTCCTCTACTTTGTCCACTTCCTCCACTTCGTCCACTTCTTCCACTTCTTCAACTTCGTCATCTTCCTCCACTTCCTCCTTTTTCTCCATTTCCTCCACTTCCTCCACTTCCTCCACTTCTTCAACTTCGTCCGCTTCCTCCACTTCGTCAACTTCGTCCACTTCCTCCACTTCGTCCACTTCGTCCACTTCGTCAACTTTGTCCACTTTCTCTACTTCGTCCACTTCCTCCACTTCCTCCACTTCGTCAACTTCGTCCGCTTCGTCCACTTCGTCCACTTCGTTCACTCCCTACACTTCCTCCACTTCGTCCACTTCCTCCACTACGTCCACTTCGTCATCTTTGTCCACTTCTTCAACTTCCTCCACTTCCTGCACTTCCTCCACCCCTTCCACTCCGTCAACTTCGTCCAGTTGGTCTTCTTCGTCCACTTCGTCCCCTTCCTCCCCTTCCTCCACTTCCTCCACTTCGTCCACTTCCTCCACTTCCTCCATTTCATCCACTTCGTCCACCTCCTCCACTTCGTCCACTTCGTCAACTTCGTCCACTTTTTCCACTTCGTCCACTTCATCCTCTTCCTCAACTTCGTCCACTTCTTCCACTTCGTCAGCTTCCTCCACTTCCACCACTTCGTCCACTTCTTCCGCTTCGTCCACTTCGTCCTCTTCCTCCTCTTCCTCCACTTCGTCTTCTTCGTTCGCTTCGTCATCTTCCTCAACTTCCTCCACTACGTCCACTTCGACATCTTCGTCCACTTCGTAAACTTCCTCCACTTCCTCCACTTCTTCCACTTCGTCCGCTTCGTCTACTTCGCCCACTTCGTCAACTTCATCAAGTTCGTCCACTTCGTCCACTTCCTCAATTTCCTGCACTTCGTCCACCTCGTCCCCATCGTGCACTTCGTCCACCTCGTCAACTTCCTCCACTTCCTCCATTTCGTCAACTTCCTCCAGTTCTTCCACTCCACTTCCTTGACTTCCACCACTTCCTCCACTCCATCCACCTCCTCCACTTCCTCCACTTCGTCCCCACCGTCCACTTCGTCAACTTCCTACACTTCCTTCACTTCGTCCACTTCGTCAACTTCATCCACTTCGTCCACTTCATCAACTTCGTCCACTTCATCCTCTTCCTCCACTTCCTCCACTTTCTCCACTTCTTCATCTTCGTCCACTTCGTCCACTTCATTCACTTTCTCCACTTCGTCCACTTCCTTCACTTCCCCGACTTCCTCCATGCACTTCGTCAACTTCCTCCACTTCCTCCACTTCGTCGACTTCGACCACTTCTTCCACTTCGTCAACTTTGTCCACTTCGTCCGCTTCGTCCACTTCGTCTACTTCGTCTACTTCGTCCACTTCCCCCACTTCGTCCACTTCGTCCACTTCATTCACTTCCTCCACTTCCTGCACTTCCTCCACTTTCTCCACTTCTTCCACTTCGTCCACTTCGTTTACTTGCTGCACTACGTCAACTTTGTCCACTTCCTCCACCTCCTTCACTTTGTCCACTTCGTCCCCTTCGTCCATTTCCTCCACTTCCTACAGTTCCTCCACTTCCTCCACTTCTTCCACTTCTTCCACTTCGACCACTTCGTCCACTTCCAGCATTTCCTCCACTTCCTCCACTTCGTCCACTTCTTCAACTTCCTCCAATTCCTCCACTTCCTCCCCCTCCTCTACATTCTTCAATTGCTCCACTTCGCCCCCTTCGTCCACATCGTCCACTTCGTCAACTTCCTCCACTTCCTCCAGTTCCTCCACTTCGTCCACTTCCTCTACTTCGTCATCTTCCTCCACTTCGTCCACTTCTTCAACTTCGTCCGCTTCCTCCACTTCGTCAACTTCGTCAACTTCGTCCACTTCGACCACTTCGTGCACTTCCTCCACTTCGTCCACTTCCTCCACATCGTCCCCTTCTTCCACTTCCTCCACTTCCTCCACTTCCTCCACTTCATTCACTTCGACCACTTCGTGCACTTCGTCCACTTCCGCCACTTCCTCTACTTCCTCCACTACGTCCTCTTCTTCCCCTTCGTCAACTTCCCACACTTCATCCACTTCCTCCACTTCATCCAATTCGTCCACTTCGTACACTTCTTCCACTTTGTCCACTTCATCAACTTCCGCCATTTCCTCTATTTCCCACACTTCATCCACTTCTTCCCCTTCGTCAACTTCCTCCACTTCATCCACTTCGTCCACTTCCTTCGTTTCCTCTATTTCCTCCACTTCGTCCACTTCTTCAACTTCCTCCACTTCCTGCACTTCCTTCACTTCGTCCCCTTCCTCCACTTCCTCCACTTCGTCAACTTCGTCCACATCCTCCACTAAGTCCACTTCGTCCACTTCTTCCACTTCGTCCACTTCGTCAATTTCTTCCACTTCGTCGACCTTGTGGTCCACTTCGTTCACTTCTTCCACTTCGTCCAATTTGTCCACGTCGTCCACCTCGACCACTTCGTCCACTTCCTCCATTCCGTCCACTTCGTCCACTATGTCCACTTTGTTAGCAAAATGATGAAGATGAAGTTTTGATGATGTCCAAATCAAGTCAAGAGAAATCAAGATTCAAGATGTTATGAAGACTTGTATTGCTATGGAAAGCTTTTGTAATAATTGTAGTTTAGTGTCTAGGACTTAGATTTTTAGTGGTTTTGATTCCATGTAATTTTATATTATATAATTTATGTCCAGAGTGAAAATCGCACTGTTTTAATCGATTAAAACAAGTATTAATCGATTAAAACGAGTAAAAGCTGAAAACTCAACTTTTTCCGATTTAATAGATTAAAATGTATTTTAATCTATTAGCTAATCGATTAAAATACATTTTAATCGATTAAAGCTGACCGTTGGAGTTTTCAAGCTTTTGAAAACTAGTCGTTGCTCTGTAATAATCGATTAAGGCTTATAATAATCAATTAGGTAATCGATTATGCTTGAGAACAATCGATTAACACTAGCCGTTGGGGGTTTCAGATTTGAAAAACTAGCCGTTGTACTCATTATTAATCGATTAATATTTATGTTAATCGATTAAATGCGTTAGATGGCCCGTTTTCAAAGAATGGAAGAGTATTTGGCTGAGCCTATAAAATAGCTCACTCTTGATCTCAAAAACAACTCTTCCCTTGTGCTCTAGTACTCATAAATCATTGAGACTTGTGTGCTCTTATTCGGCTTGTGAAACTCTTGTCTGTGGAGCTGGTGAAGTGCTGCTACGGTGACAAAGGAAATAGCCGGTTCATCCTTGGTGTGTCTAAGGAGGTGTTCGGAAGAGAATCATCCTTCGTGAAGTATTCAGAAGAGGTGTTCATCCTTTGTGAAGACTCAAAGGAGGTGTAGGTTCATCTCTTGTGGTATCAAGAGAGGTGGTTTCTAAACTTTTACAAATTGTGTTTCTTTGTGATTGTAATTTGTAATTGTTTTGTGTTAGTGAAAAAGGTTTATCTTGTTTGAGATAAGCGACTGGACGTAGGATTGATAAGATCCGAACCAGGATAAAATCATCTGTGCAAATTTCTCTCAACCTTACTCTCTTTATTTGTCTTTATTATTTGCTTGGTAAGTTCAATTGAGTAGAAATTAAAAGGCACACGTTCGTATTAAAAACCCTCTTGGTTTGTTATTCCACGCTAACAATTCCGCTGCAGCGATTCTAACACACTTCTTCAGCTTCCTCCACTTCCTCCACTTCCTCCACTTCGTGCCCTTCGTCCACTTCGTCAAATTCCTCCACTTCCTCCACTTCCTCAACTTCGTCAACTTCGTCCACTTCGTCAACTTCGTCCACTTCGTCAACTTCGTCCACTTGTTCCACTTCGTCCGTTTCGTCCACTTCGTCAAGTTCGTAAACTTCGTCCACTTCTTCATCTTCATCCATTTCGTCCACTTCCTCCACTTCGTCCACTTCGTCAACTTCGTCCACTTCGATCACTTCGTCCACTTCCTCCACTTCCTCCATTTCCTCCACTTCCTCGACTTCGTCCACTTCGTCCACTTCTTCAACTTCCTCCACTTCCTCCACGTCCTCTACTTCCTCCATTTCCTCCACTTCCTCCATGTCCTCCACTTCGTCCCTTTCGCTCACTTCGTCAACTTGCTCCACTTCCTCCACTTCCTCCACTTCGTCAACTTCCTCCACTTCCTCCACTTCCGGCCCTTCGTCCACTTCCTCCACTTAGTCCACTTCCTCCACTTCCTCCACTTCGTCCACATCGTCTACATCCTTCACTTCCTCCACTTCCTCCACTTCCTCCACTTCCTCCACTTCCTCCACTTCCTCCACTTCCTCCACTTCGTCAACTTCGTCCACTTCGTCCACCTCCTCCACTAATTCCACTTCGTCCTCTTCATCCACTTCTTCCACTTCGTCCACTACGTCCACTTCGTCAATTTCTTCAACTTCATCGTCTTCGACCACTTGGTCCACTTCGCCACTTCGCCACTTCGTCCACTTCTTCCACTTCATCCAAATTGTCCACTTCGTCCAATACGACCACTTCCTCCATTCCCTCCACTTCGTCGACTATGTCCACTTCTTCAGCTTCCTCCACTTCGTCCACTTCGTCCCCTTCGTCCATGTCCTCCACTTCCTCCACTTCGTCCCCTTCGCCGACTTCGTCCACTTCGTCAACTTCCTCCACTTGCTCCACTTCCTCCACTTCGTCAACTTCCTCCACTTCCTCCACTTCGTCCACTTCGTCCACTTCCTCCACTTCCTCCTCTTCCGCCACTTCGTCCTCTTCCTCCTCTTACGCCACTTCGTCCACTTCCTCCACTTCCTCCACTTGCTCCACTTCCTCCACTTGCTCCACATCCTCCACTTCGTCAACTTCCTCCACTTCCTCCACTTCCTCCAGTTCGTCCACTTCCTCCACTTCCTCCTCTTCCGCCACTTCGTCCACTTCCTCCACTTAGTCCACTTCCTCCACCTCCTTCACTTCGTCCACATCGCCTACTTCCTCCACTTCCTCGACTTCTTCCACTTCTTCAACTTCCTCCACTTCCTCGACTTCCTCCACTTCGTCCACTTCCGCCACTACCACCACTTCCTCCCCTTCCTCCCCTTCGTCCACTTCGTCCACTTCCTCCACTTCGTCCCCTTCTTCAACTTCCTCCCCTTCCTCCAATTCCTCCACTTCGCCCTCTTAATCCACTTCATCCACTTCGTCCACTTCGTTGACTTCGACCACTTCGACCACTTCGTCCACTTCCTCCATTTCCTCCACTTCTTCCACTTCCTCCACTTCCCCCACTTCCTCCATATTCTCCACTTCTTCCACTTTGTCCACTTCCTCCTCCTTCACTTTGTCCACTTCCTCCCCTTCGTCCATTTCCTCCACTTCCTACAGTTCCTCCACTTCCTCCACTTCTTCCACTTCTTCCACTTCGTCCACTTCGACCACTTCGTCCACTTCCACCATTTCCTCCACTTCCTCCACTTCGTCCACTTCTTCAACTTCCTCCAATTCCTCCACTTCCTCCCCCTCCTCTACTTTCTTCAATTGCTCCACTTCGCCCCCTTCGTCCACATCGTCCACTTCGTCAACTTCCTCCACTTCCTCCACTTCCTCCACTTCCTCCAGTTCCTCCACTTCGTCCACTTCCTCTACTTCGTCATCTTCCTCCACTTCGTCCACTTCTTCAACTTCGTTCGCTTCCTCCACTTCGTCAACTTCGTCAACTTCGTCGACTTCGACCACTTCGTGCACTTCCTCCACTTCCTCATTTCCTCCATTGCGTCCACTTCGTCCACTTCCTCCAGATCGTCCCCTTCTTCCACTTCCTCCAGTTCCTCCACTTCGTTCACTTCGACCACTTCGTGCACTTCGTCCACTTCCGCCACTTCCTCCACTTCGTCCTCTTCTTCCCCTTCGTCAACTTCGTACACTTCATCCACTTCCTCCACTTCATCCAATTCGTCCACTTCGTCCACTTCGTCGACTTCGTACACTTCTTCCACTTTGTCCACTTCATCAACTTCTGCCATTTCCTCTACTTCCCACACTTCATCCACTTCTTCCCCTTCGTCAACTTCCTCGACTTCCTCCACTTCATCCACTCCGTCCACTTCCTTCATTTCCTCTATTTCCTCCACTTCGTCCACTTCTTCAACTTCCTCCAC
Source organism: Vigna umbellata (assembly GCF_029865625.1). Taxonomy (NCBI): domain Eukaryota; kingdom Viridiplantae; phylum Streptophyta; class Magnoliopsida; order Fabales; family Fabaceae; genus Vigna; species Vigna umbellata. The sequence continues at coordinate 29,385 of NW_028274498.1, read as the reverse complement.
TTCCTGCACTTCCTGCACTTCCTTCACTTCGTCCCCTTCGTCCACTTCCTCCACTTCCTCCACTTCCTCCACTTCGTCAACTTCGTCCACATCCTCCACAAAGTCCACTTCGTCCACTTCTTCCACTTCGTCGACCTCTTGGTCCACTTCGTCCACTTCGTCCAATTTGTCCACGTTGTCCACCTCGACTACTTCGTCCACTTCCTCCATTCCCTCCACTTCGTCCACTATGTCCACTTCTTCAGCTTCCTCCACTTCCTCCACTTCCTCCACTTTGTCCCCTTCGTCCACTTCGTCCACTTCGTCCACTTCGTCAAATTCCTCCACTTCGTCAACTTCGTCCACTTGTTCCACTTCATCCACTTCGTCCGTGTCGTCCATTTCGTCAAGTTCGTCAACTTCGTCCACTTCTTCATCTTCATCCATTTCGTCCACTTGCTCCACTTCGTCCACTTCGTCAACTTCGTCCACTTCGACTACTTCGTCCACTTCGTCCACTTCCTCCACTTCCTCGACTTCGTCCACTTCGTCCACTTCGTCCACTTCGTCCACTTCTTCAACTTCCTCCACTTCCTCCACGTCCTCTACTTCCTCCACTTCCTCCATGAGCTCGACTTCGTCCCTTTCGCCCACTTCGTACACTTCGTCAACTTGCTCCACTTCCTCCACTTCCTCCACTTTGTCAACTTCCTCCACTTCCTCCACTTCCGCCCTTTCGTCCACTTCCTCCATTTAGTCCACTTCCTCCACTTCCTCCACTTCGTCAACTTCGTCCACTTCGTCCACCTCCTCCACTAAGTCGACTTCGTCCTCTTCATCTACTTCATCCACTTCTTCCACTTCGTCCACTACGTCCACTTCGTCAATTTCTTCAACTTCATCGTCTTCGACCACTTGGTCCACTTCGCCACTTCGTCCACTTCTTCCACTACGACCACTTCCTCCATGCCCTCCACTTCGTCCACTATGTCCACTTCTTCAGCTTCCTCCACTTCGTCCACTACGTCCCCTTTGTCCAGTTTGTCCACTTCGTCAAATTCCTCCACTTCCTCCACTTCGTCCACTTCGTCAACTTCCTGCACTTCCTCCATTTCCTCCACTTCCTCGACTTCGTCCACTTCTTCAACTTCCTCCACTTCCTGCACTTCCTCTACTTCCTCCACTTCCTCCACTTCCTCCACTTCGTCCATGTCCTCCACTTCCTCCACTTCGTCCCCTTCGCCCACTTCGTGCACTTCGTCAACTTGTTCCAATTGCTCCACTTCCTCCACTTCGTCAACTTCGTCCACTTCCTCCACTTCCTCCACTTCGTCCACTTCCTCCACTTCCTCCTCTTCCGCCACTTCGTCCTCTTCCTCCTCTTACGCCACTTCCTCCACTTCCTCCACTTCCTCCACTTCCTCCACTTCATCCACTTGTTCCACTTTCTCCACTTCGTCAACTTCCTCCACTTCCTCCACTTCCTCCAGTTCGTCCACTTCCTCCACTTCCTCCTCTTCCGCCACTTCGTCCACTTCCTCCACTTAGTCCACTTCCTCCACCTCCTCCACTTCGTCCACATCGCCTACTTCCTCCACTTCCTGCACTTCGTCCACTTCCGCCACTTCCACCACTTCCTCCCCTTCTTCCGCTTCCTCCACTTCCTCCACTTCCTCCACTTCGTCCCCTTCTTCAACTTCCTCCCCTTCCTCCAATTCCTCCACTTCGCCCTCTTAATCCACTTCATCCACTTCGTCCACTTCGTCGACTTCGACCAGTTCGTCTACTTCGACCACTTCGTCCACTTCCTCCGTTTCCTCCACTTCTTCCACTTCCTCCACTTCCCCCACTTCCTCCACTTCGTCCACTTCTTCAACTTCCTCCACTTCCTCCACTTGCTCCTCTTCCTCCACTTTTTCCCCCTTTTCCACTTCGTCCACTTCGTCAACTTCCTCCACTTCCTCCACTTTGTCCACTTCGTCATCTTCCTCCACTTCCGCCACTTCCTCCATTTCGTCAACTTTGTCCACTTCTTCCGCTTCTTCCACTTCGTCAACTTCGTCCACTTCTTCCACTTCGTCAACTTCCTCTACTTCGTCCACTTTTTCCCCTTCGTCATCTTCCTCCACTTCCTCCACATGAAGAACTTCGTCCACTTCTTCCACTTCTTCCACTTGGTCAACATCTTCCACTTCGTCAACTTCGTCCACTTCTTCCACTTTGTCCACCTCGTCTTCGTCCACTTCGTCCACTTCGTCCACTTCGTCCACTTCCGCCACTTCCTCCACTTCTTACACTTCGTCTTCGTCCACCTCGTCCAGTTCGTCCACTTTGTCACATTCCTCTACTTCGTCTACTTCCTCCACTTCGTCAAATTCGTGCACTTCGTCCACATCCTCCACTACGTCCACTTCTTCCACTTCGTCCTCTTCATCCACTTCGTCAATTTCGTCCAACTCGTCAATTTCGGCAACTTGGTCGACTTCGACCACTTCGTTTACTTCTTCCACTTCGTCCACCTCGACCACTTCGTCCACTTCCTCCATTTCCTCCCCTTCGTCCACTTCGTCCACTATGTCCACTTCTTCAACTTCCTCCATTTCCTCCACTTCCTCCACCTTGTCTCCTTCGTCCTCACCGTCCACTTCGTCAAATTCCTCCACTTCCTCCACTTTGTCCACTTCCTCCACTTCGTCCACTTCTTCAACTTTGTCCATATCGTCTACTCGTCCAGTTCGTCCAGTTCGTCCACTTCTTCCACTTCGTCCACTTCCTCCACTTCGTCCACTTCTCCACTTCGTCCACTTCGTCGACTTCAACCACTTCTTCAACTACCTCCACTTAGTCCACTTCGTCCACTTCCTCAACTTCCTCAACTTCGTCCACTTCCTCCACTTCGTCAACTTCCTCCACTTCCTCCACCTCCCCCACTTCGTCCACTTCCTCAACTTCCTCAACTTCCTCCACTTCGTCTACTTCCTCCACTTCGTCCACTTCCTCCACTTCGTGCACTTCCTCAACTTCCTCCACTTCGACCGCTTCGTCCACTTCCTCTATTTCCTCCACTTCCTCCACTTCATCCACTTCTTCAACTTCCTCCACTTCTTCCACTTCCTCTACTTCCTCCACTTCGTCTACTTCGTCCACTTTGTCCACTTCGACCACTTCGTGCACTTCCTCCACTTCCTCCATTTCCTCCACATACTCTACTTCGTCCATTTCCTCCACTTCTTCAACTTTCTCCACTTCCTCCACTTCCTCCACTTCCTCCACTTCCTCCATTTCCTCCACTTCCTCCACTTCGTCCCTTCATCCCCTACATCCCCTTCGTCCACTTCGTCCACTTTGTCAACTTCGTCCACTTCCTCCACTTCGTCAACTTCCTCGACTGCCTCCACCTCGCCCAATTCGTCCACTTCCTCAACTTCCTCAACTTCCTCCACTTCGTCCACCTTCTCCACTTCGCCCACTTCCTCCACTTCCTCTTCTTCGTCCACTTCCTCCACTTCGTCCACTTCGTGTGCTTCCTCCATTTCCTCCACTTCCTCCTCTTCGTCCACTTTGTCAACTTCGTCCACTTCTTCAACTTCCTCCACTTCCTTTACTTCCTCCACTACCACCACTTCTTCCACTTCGTCATCTTCCTCCCCTTCGTCCACTTCCTCTCCTTCGTCAACTTCGTCCACTTCTTCTACTTCTTCCACTTCGTCAACTTCGTCCACTTCGTCAACTTCGACCACTTCGTCCACTTCGTCCACTTCCTTCATTTCCTCCGCTTCCTCCACTTAATCCACTTCCTCAACTTTGTCAACTTCCTCCACTTCCTCCATTACCTCAACTTGCTCAACTTCCTCCCTTTCCTCCATTTTCTCCACTTCCTCCATTTCGTCTACATCCTCCACTTCCTCCACTTCGTCCACTTCCTCCACTTCGTCAATTTCGTCCACTTCTTCAACATCCTCCAATCCCTCCACTTCTTCCACTTCGTCCAGTTCATCCACTTTGAGCACTTCGTCCACTTCGTCCACATCCTCCACTTCCTCTACTTCTTTCACTTGCTCCACTTCGTCCCCTTCGTCCACTTCCTCCACTTCCTCAACTTCCTGCACTTTGTCCACTTCGTCCACTTCGACCACTGCGTCCACTGCGTCCATTTCCTCCACTTCGTCCACATCGTCCACATTGTCCACTTCTTCAACTTCCTCCACTTCCTCCACTTCGTCAACTTCGTCCACTTCGACCACTTCGTCCACTTCGTCCATTTCCTCCACATCCTCCACTTCATCCACTTCGTCCACATCCTCCACTTTGTTCACTTCGTCCACTTCCTCAACTTCGTCCACTTCCTCCACTTCGTCCCCTTCGTCCCCTTCGTCCACTTCGTCCACTTTTTCCACTTCGTCCACTTCATTCACTTCGTCCACTTTGTCCACTTCCTCCACTTCGTCAACCTCGTCCACTTCCTCCACTTCGGCAACTTCGTCCACTTCTTCAACTTCCTCCACTTCCTCCACTTCCTCCACTACCTCAACTTCTTCCACTTCGTCCACTTTGTCCATTTCCTCCACTTCCTCCACTTCCTCCACTTCCTCCACTTCTTCCACTTCAGCCACTTCCTCCACTTCCTCAACTTCGTCCACATCGTCCACTTCCTCCACTTTCTTTGCCTACTTCCTCTACTTCTTCCACTTCGTCCACTTGGTCAACTTCGTCCACTTCGTCAACTTCGACCACTTAGTCCACTTCCTACACTTCCTCCATTTCCTCCACATACTTCACTTCGTCCACTTCGTCAACTTCCTCCACTTCCTCCACGTCCCCCACTTCATCCATTTCCTACTCTTCCTCAACTTCCTCAACTTCCTCCACTTCGTCTACTTCCTCCACTTCGTCCACTTCCTCCACTTCATCCACTTCCTCAACTTCCTCCACTTTGTCCACTTCGTCAACTTTGTCAACTTCGTCCACTTACTCCACTTCGTCAACTTCCTCGACTGCCTCCACCTCCCCCAATTCGTCCACTTCCTCAACTTCCTCAACTTCCTCCACTTTGTCCAATTTCTCCACTTCGTCCACTTCCTCCACTTCCTCCTCTTCGTCCACTTCCCCAGTTCGTCCACTTCGTCTGCTTCCTCCATTTCCTCCACTTCCTCCACTTCGTCCAGTTCGTCCACTTCGTCAACTTCGTCCACTTCTTCAACTTCCTCCACTTCCTCCACTACCTCCGCTTCTTCCACTTCGTCCACTTCGTCATCTTTCCCTACCTCGTCCACTCCCTCCAATTCGTCAACTTCGTCCACTTCTTCTACTTCTTCCACTTCATCAACTTCGTCAACTTCGACCACTTCGTCCACTTCCTCCATTTCCTCGACTTCCTCCACTTCATCCAGTTCCTCAGCTTCGTTAACTTCCTCCACTTCCTCCACTTCGTCAACTTCCTCCACTTCCTCCACTTCCTCCACTTCGTCCATTTCCTCAACTTGCTCAACTTCCTCCCTTTCCTCCACTTCATCCACTTCCTCCATTTCGTCTACATCCTCCACTTCCTCCACTTCGTCCACTTTCTCGACTTCGTCAACTTCGTCCACTTCTTCAACTTCGTCCACTTCTTCCACTTCCTCCACTTCGTCCACTTCGCCAATTTCGTCCTTTTCGTCCACTTCGTCCACTTCGACCACTTCGTCCACTTCCTCCATTTCCTCCACTTACTCCACTTCGTCCACTTCCTCCACTTCTTCAATTTCCTCCACTTCGTCCACTTCCTCCACTTCCTCCACTTCCTCCACTTCGTCCATTTCCTCCACTTCCTCCACTTCGTCCCCTTCGTCCCCTCCGTCCCCTTCCTCCCCTTCCTCCACTTCGTCCACTTCGTCCACTTCGTCCACTTCGTCCACTTCGTCCACTTCGTCAACTTCGTCCACTTCCTCCACTTCCTCCACTTCCTCGACTGCCTCCACCTCCCCCACTTCGTCCACTTCCTCAACTTCCTCCACTTCGTCCACTTTCTCCACTTCGTCCACTTCCTCCACTTCCTCCTCTTCGTCCACTTCGTCTGCTTCCTCCATTTCCTCCACTTCCTCCATTTCCTCCACTTCGTCCACTTCCTTAACTTTGTCCACTTTCTCCTCTTCCTCCACTTCGTCAACTTCGTCCACTTTCTCCTCTTCGTCCACTTCCTCCACTTCCTTCACTTCTTCCACTTCGTCCAGTTCATCCACTTTGAGCACTTCATCCACTTCCTCCACTTTCTCTACCTCTTTCACTTGCTCCACTTCGTCCTCTTCGTCCACTTCGTCAACTTCCTCAACTTCCTCAACTTCCTACACTTCGTCAACTTCCTCAACTTCCTGCACTTTGTCCACTTCGTCCACTTCGACCACTTCGTCCACTTCCTCCATTTCCTCCATTTGGTCCATTTCGTCCACTTCTTCAACTTCCTCCACTTCCTGTACTTCGTCCACTTCGTCCACTTGGTCAACTTCGTCCACTTCGTCAACTTCGTCCACTTCGTCCACTTCGTTAACTTCGTCCACTTTCTCCACTTCCTCCACTTCCTCCATTTCCTCCACTTCGTCCACTTCCTTAACTTTGTCCACTTTCTCCTCTTCCTCCACTTCGTCAACTTCGTCCACTTTCTCCTCTTCGTCCACTTCCTCCACTTCTTTCACTTCTTCCACTTCGTCCAGTTCATCCACTTTGAGCACTTCATCCACTTCCTCCACTTTCTCTACCTCTTTCACTTGCTCCACTTCGTCCTCTTCGTCCACTTCGTCAACTTCCTCAACTTCCTACACTTCGTCAACTTCCTCAACTTCCTGCACTTTGTCCACTTCGTCCACTTCGACCACTTCGTCCACTTCCTCCATTTCCTCCATTTGGTCCATTTCGTCCACTTCTTCAACTTCCTCCACTTCCTCTACTTCGTCCACTTCGTCCACTTGGTCAACTTCGTCCACTTCGTCAACTTCGTCCACTTCGTTAACTTCGTCCACTTCGACCACTTCGTGCACTTCCTCCATTTCCTCCACATCCTCCACTTCGTCCACTTCTTCAACTTCCTTCACTTCCTGCACTTTGTCCACTTCCTCAACTTCGTCCACTTCCTCCACTTCGTCCCCTTCGTCCCCTTCGTCCACTTCATCCACTTTGTACACTTTGTCCACTTCGTCCACTTCGTCCACTTTGTCCACTTCGTCCACTTCGTCAACTTCGTCCACTTCCTCCACTTCGCCAACTTCCTCCACTTCCTCCACCTCCCTAACTTCGTCCACTTCCTCAACTTCCTCAACTTTCTACACTTCGTCCACTTCGTCTACATCCTCCACATCGTCCCCTTCGTCCCCTTCGTCCACTTCGTCCACTTCCTCCGTTTCCTCCACTTTTTCCACTTCCTCCACTTCCCCCACTTCCTCCACTTTGTCCACTTCTTCAACTTCCTCCACTTCCTCCACTTGCTCCTCTTCCTCCACTTTGTCCCCCTTTTCCACTTCGTCCACTTCGTCAACTTCCTCCACTTCCTCCACTTTGTCCACTTCGTCATCTTCCTCCACTTCCGCCACTTCCTCCATTTCGTCAACTTTGTCCACTTCTTCCGCTTCTTCCACTTCGTCAACTTCGTCCACTTCTTCCACTTCGTCAACTTCCTCTACTTCGTCCACTTCTTCCCCTTCGTCATCTTCCTCCATTTCCTCCACATGAAGAACTTCGTCCACTTCTTCCACTTCTTCCACTTGGTCAACATCTTCCACTTCGTCAACTTCGTCCACTTCTTCCACTTTGTCCACTTCGTCTTCGTCCACTTCCGCCACTTCCTCCACTTCTTACACTTCGTCTTCGTCCACCTCGTCCAGTTCGTCCACTTTGTCACATTCCTCTACTTCGTCTACTTCCTCCACTTTGTCAAATTCGTGCACTTCGTCCACATCCTCCACTACGTCCACTTCTTCCACTTCGTCCTCTTCATCCACTTCGTCAATTTCGTCCAACTCGTCAATTTCGGCAACTTGGTCGACTTCGACCACTTCGTCTACTTCTTCCACTTCGTCCACCTCGACCACTTCGTCCACTTCCTCCATTTCCTCCCCTTCGTCCACTTCGTCCACTATGTCCACTTCCTCCCCTTCGTCCCCTTCGTCCCCTTTGTCCACTTCGTCCATTTCGTCTACTTCCCCCAGTTCCTCCACTTCCTCCACTTCCTCCACTTCTCCAACTTCCTCCGCTTCCTCCACTTCATCCTCTACCTCCACTTCTTACACTTCGTACACATCGTCCACTTCTTCCATTTCCTCCACTTCCTTAACTTCGTCAACTTCGTCCACTTCTTGAACTTCCTCCACTTCCTCCACTTCCTCCACTTCGTTCACTTCCTCCACTTCCTCCACTTCGTCCACTTCGTTTACTTCCTCCACTTCCTCCACTTCCTCCACTTTATCAACATCGTCCACTTCTTCAACTTCCTCCACTTCATCCACTTCATCCACTACCTCCACTTCTTAGACTTCGTCCACTTCGTCCATTTCCTCCACTTCCTCCACTTCTTCCTCTTCGCCCACTTCGTCCACTTCGACCACTTCGTCCACTTCGTTGCCTTCGTCCACTTCGTCCGCTTCGTCCCCTTCGTATATTTTGTCCACTTCGTCCACTTCCTGCACTTCCTCCACATCCTCCACGTCGTCCACTTCATCCACTTCTTCAACTTCTTCCACTTCCTCAACTTCCTTCACTTGCTCCACTTCGTCCCCTTCATCCACTTCGTCCACTTCGTCAACTTGCTCCACTTCGTCCCCTTCTTCAACTTCCTCCACTTCCTACACTTCGTCCACATCTACCACTTCGTCCACTTCCTCCATTTCCTCCACTTCCTCCACTTCCTCCGCTTCCTCCACTTGCTCCCCTTTGTCCCCTGCGTCCACTTCGTCCACTTCGTCAACATCCTCCACTTCTTCCAGTTCGTCAACTTCCTCCACTCCGTCTACTTCCTCCACTTCTTCAACTTCGTCCACTTCTTCCACTTCGTCCCCTTCGTCCACTTCGTCCACTTCGTCCCCTTCGTCCCCTTATTCCCCTTCGTCCACTTCGTCAACTTCCTCCAGTTCCTCCAGTTCCTCTAGTTCGTCAACTTCCTCCACTTCTTCCACCTCCTCCACTTCGTCCACTTTCTCAACTTCCTCAACTTCCTGCACTTCCTCCGCTTGCTCTACTTCGTCCACTACCTCCACTACCTCCACTTCCTCCACTTCGTCCGCTTGCTCCACTTCGTCCACTTCGTCAACTTCCTCCACTTCCTGCATTTCGTCCACTTCTTCAACTTCGTCCACTTCTTCAACTTCCTCCACTTCCTTCACTTACTCCACTATCCCCACTTCTTCCACTTCCTCCACTTCGTCCATTTCCTCCACTTCCTACAGTTCCTCCACTTCCTACACTTTTTCCACTTCGTCCACTTCGTCCCCTTTGTCCCCTTCGTCCCCTTCGTCAACTTCGTCCACTTCGTCTACTTTGTCCACTTCGTCCATATCTTCGACTTCGTCCACTTCCTCCACTTCGACCACTTCGTCCCCTTCCCCCATTTCCTCCACTTCCTCCACATCGTCCAATTCGTCCACTTATTTCAATTCGTCCACTTCCTCCACTTCCTCCACTTCGACCACTTCGTACACTTCCTCCACTTCGTCCACTTCGTCAACTTCGTCCACTTTGACCAGTTCGTCCACTTCCTCAACTTGGTCCACTTCTTCCGCTTCTTCAACTTCCCCCACTTCCTCCATTTCCTCCATTTCCTCCATTTTCTCCACTTCGTCCACTTCGTCCACTTCGTCCACTTCATCCACTTCCTCCCCTTCGTCCCCTTCGTCCCCTTCGTCCACTTCGTCCATTTCGTCTACTTCCCCCAGTTCCTCCACTTCCTCCACTTCCTCCACTTCTCCAACTTCCTCCGCTTCCTCCACTTCATCCTCTACCTCCACTTCTTACACTTCGTACACATCGTCCACTTCTTCCATTTCCTCCACTTCCTTCACTTCGTCAACTTCGTCCACTTCTTGAACTTCCTCCACTTCCTCCACTTCCTCCACTTCGTTCACTTCCTCCACTTCCTCCACTTCGTCCACTTCGTTTACTTCCTCCACTTCCTCCACTTCCTCCACTTTATCAACATCGTCCACTTCTTCAACTTCCTCCACTTCGTCCACTTCATCCACTACCTCCACTTGTTATACTTCGTCCACTTCGTCCATTTCCTCCACTTCCTCCACTTCCTCCACTTCTTCCTCTTCGCCCACTTCGTCCACTTCGACCACTTCGTCCACTTCGTTCCCTTCGTCCACTTCGTCCGCTTCGTCCCCTTCGTATATTTCGTCCACTTCGTCCACTTCCTGCACTTCCTCCACATCCTCCACGTCGTCCACTTCATCCACTTCTTCAACTTCTTCCACTTCCTCAACTTCCTTCACTTGCTCCACTTCGTCCCCTTCATCCACTTCGTCCACTTCGTCAACTTGCTCCACTTCGTCCCCTTCTTCAACTTCCTCCACTTCCTACACTTCGTCCACATCTACCACTTCGTCCACTTCCTCCATTTCCTCCACTTCCTCCACTTCCTCCGCTTCCTCCACTTGCTCCCCTTTGTCCCCTGCGTCCACTTCGTCCACTTCGTCAACATCCTCCACTTCTTCCAGTTCGTCAACTTCCTCCACTCCGTCTACTTCCTCCACTTCTTCAACTTCGTCCACTTCTTCCACTTCGTCCCCTTCGTCCACTTCGTCCACTTCGTCCCCTTCGTCCCCTTATTCCCCTTCGTCCACTTCGTCAACTTCCTCCAGTTCCTCCACTTCCTCTAGTTCGTCAACTTCCTCCACTTCTTCCACCTCCTCCACTTCGTCCACTTTCTCAACTTCCTCAACTTCCTGCACTTCCTCCGCTTGCTCTACTTCGTCCACTACCTCCACTACCTCCACTTCCTCCACTTCGTCCGCTTGCTCCACTTCGTCCACTTCGTCAACTTCCTCCACTTCCTGCATTTCGTCCACTTCTTCAACTTCGTCCACTTCTTCAACTTCCTCCACTTCCTTCACTTACTCCACTATCCCCACTTCTTCCACTTCCTCCACTTCGTCCATTTCCTCCACTTCCTACAGTTCCTCCACTTCCTACACTTTTTCCACTTCGTCCACTTCGTCCCCTTTGTCCCCTTCGTCCCCTTCGTCAACTTCGTCCACTTCGTCTACTTTGTCCACTTCGTCCATATCTTCGACTTCGTCCACTTCCTCCACTTCGACCACTTCGTCCACTTCCCCCATTTCCTCCACTTCCTCCACATCGTCCAATTCGTCCACTTATTTCAATTCGTCCACTTCCTCCACTTCGTCCACTTCCTCCACTTCGACCACTTCGTACACTTCCTCCACTTCGTCCACTTCGTCAACTTCGTCCACTTTGACCAGTTCGTCCACTTCCTCAACTTGGTCCACTTCTTCCGCTTCTTCAACTTCCCCCACTTCCTCCATTTCCTCCATTTCCTCCATTTTCTCCACTTCGTCCACTTCGTCCACTTCATCCACTTCCTCCCCTTCGTCCCCTTCGTCCGCTTCGTCCACTTCGTCCATTTCGTCTACTTCCCCCAGTTCCTCCACTTCCTCCACTTCCTCCACTTCATCCTCTACCTCCACTTCTTACACTTCGTACACATCGTCCACTTCTTCCATTTCCTCCACTTCCTTCACTTCGTCAACTTCGTCCACTTCTTGAACTTCCTCCACTTCCTCCACTTCCTCCACTTCGTTCACTTCCTCCACTTCCTCCACTTCGTCCACTTCGTTTACTTCCTCCACTTCCTCCACTTCCTCCACTTTATCAACATCGTCCACTTCTTCAACTTCCTCCACTTCGTCCACTTCATCCACTACCTCCACTTCTTATACTTCGTCCACTTCGTCCATTTCCTCCACTTCCTCCACTTCCTCCACTTCTTCCTCTTCGCCCACTTCGTCCACTTCCACCACTTCGTCCACTTCGTCCGCTTCGTCCCGTTCGTCAATTTCGTCCACTTCGTCCACTTCCTGCACTTCCTCCACATCCTCCACGTCGTCCACTTCATCCACTTCTTCAACTTCTTCCACTTCCTCAACTTCCTTCACTTGCTCCACTTCGTCCCCTTCATCCACATCGTCCACTTCGTCAACTTCCTCCACTTCGTCCCCTTCTTCAACTTCCTCCACTTCCTACACTTCGTCCACATCTACCACTTCGTCCACTTCCTCCATTTCCTCCACTTCCTCCACTTCCTCCGCTTCCTCCACTTCCTCCACTTCGTCCACTTCGCCGACTTCGTCCATTTCTTCAACTTCCTCCACTTGCTCCCCTTTGTCCCCTGCGTCCACTTCGTCCACTTCGTCAACATCCTCCACTTCTTCCACTTCGTCAACTTCCTCCACTCAGTCTACTTCCTCCACTTCTTCAACTTCGTCCACTTCTTCCACTTCGTCCCCTTCGTCCACTTCGTCCCCTTCGTCCCCTTATTCCCCTTCGTCCACTTCGTCAACTTCCTCCAGTTCCTCCACTTCCTCTAGTTCGTCAACTTCCTCCACTTCTTCCACCTCCTCCACTTCGTCCACTTTCTCAACTTCCTCCACTTCCTCCGCTTCCTCTACTTCGTCCACTACCTCCACTACCTCCACTTCGTCCGCTTGCTCCACTTCGTCCACTTCGTCAACTTTCTCCACTTCCTGCATTTTGTCCACTTCTTCAACTTCCTCCACTTCCTCCACTTACTCCACTATCTCCACTTCTTCCACTTCCTCCACTTCGTCCATTTCCTCCACTTCCTACAGTTCCTCCACTTCCTACACTTTTTCCACTTCGTCCACTTCGTCCCCTTCGTCCCCTTCGTCCCATTCGTCCCCTTCGTCCCCTTCGTCAACTTCATCCACTTCGTCAACTTCGTCTACTTCGTCCACTTCGTCCATATCTTCGACTTCGTCCACTTCCTCCACTTCGACCACTTCGTCCACTTCCCCCATTTCCTCCACTTCCTCCACATCGTCCAATTCGTCCACTTATTTCAATTCGTCCACTTCCTCCACTTCGTCCACTTCCTCCACTTCGACCACTTCGTACACTTCCTCCACTTCGTCCACTTCGTCAACTTCGTCCACTTTGACCAGTTCGTCCACTTCCTCAACTTGGTCCACTTCTTCCGCTTCTTCAACTTCCCCCACTTCCTCCATTTCCTCCATTTCCTCCATTTTCTCCACTTCGTCCACTTCCTCCACTTCGTCCTGTTCGTCCCCTTCGTCCCCTTCGTCCCCTTCGTCCCCTTCGTCCACTTCGTCCATTTCGTCTACTTCCCCCAGTTCCTCCACTTCCTCCACTTCTCCAACTTCCTCCGCTTCCTCCACTTCATCCACTACCTCCACTTCTTACACTTCGTCCACATCGTCCACTTCTTCCATTTCCTCCACTTCCTTCACTTCGTCAACTTCGTCCACTTCTTGAACTTCCTCCACTTCCTCCACTTCCTCCACTTCGTTCACTTCCTCCACTTCCTCCACTTCGTCCACTTCGTTTACATCCTCCACTTCCTCCACTTCCTCCACTTTATCAACATCGTCCACTTCTTCAACTTCCTCCACTTCGTCCACTTCATCCACTACCTCCACTTCTTAGACTTCGTCCACTTCGTCCATTTCCTCCACTTCCTCCACTTCCTCCACTTCTTCCTCTTCGCCCACTTCGTCCACTTCGACCACTTCGTCCACTTCGTTCCCTTCGTCCACTTCGTCCGCTTCGTCCCCTTCGTATATTTCGTCCACTTCGTCCACTTCCTGCACTTCCTCCACATCCTCCACGTCGTCCACTTCATCCACTTCTTCAACTTCTTCCACTTCCTCAACTTCCTTCACTTGCTCCACTTCGTCCCCTTCATCCACTTCGTCCACTTCGTCAACTTCCTCCACTTCGTCCCCTTCTTCAATTTCCTCCACTTCCTACACTTCGTCCACATCTACCACTTCGCCCACTTCCTCCATTTCCTCCACTACCTCCACTTCCTCCGCTTCCTCCACTTGCTCCCCTTTGTCCCCTGCGTCCACTTCGTCCACTTCGTCAACATCCTCCACTTCTTCCAGTTCGTCAACTTCCTCCACTCCGTCTACTTCCTCCACTTCTTCAACTTCGTCCACTTCTTCCACTTCGTCCCCTTCGTCCACTTCGTCCACTTCGTCCCCTTCGTCCCCTTATTCCCCTTCGTCCACTTCGTCAACTTCCTCCAGTTCCTCCACTTCCTCTAGTTCGTCAACTTCCTCCACTTCTTCCACCTCCTCCACTTCGTCCACTTTCTCAACTTCCTCAACTTCCTGCACTTTCTCCGCTTGCTCTACTTCGTCCACTACCTCCACTACCTCCACTTCCTCCACTTCGTCCGCTTGCTCCACTTCGTCCACTTCGTCAACTTCCTCCACTTCCTGCATTTCGTCCACTTCTTCAACTTCGTCCACTTCTTCAACTTCCTCCACTTCCTCCACTTACTCCACTATCTCCACTTCTTCCACTTCCTCCACTTCGTCTATTTCCTCCACTTCCTACAGTTCCTCCACTTCCTACACTTTTTCCACTTCGTCCACTTCGTCCCCTTTGTCCCCTTCGTCCCCTTCGTCAACTTCGTCCACTTCGTCTACTTTGTCCACTTCGTCCATATCTTCGACTTCGTCCACTTCCTCCACTTCGACCACTTCGTCCACTTCCCCCATTTCCTCCACTTCCTCCACATCGTCCAATTCGTCCACTTATTTCAATTCGTCCACTTCCTCTACTTCGTACACTTCCTCCACTTCGACCACTTCGTACACTTCCTCCACTTCGTCCACTTCGTCAACTTCGTCCACTTTGACCAGTTCGTCCACTTCCTCAACTTGGTCCACTTCTTCCGCTTCTTCAACTTCCCCCACTTCCTCCATTTCCTCCATTTCCTCCATTTTCTCCACTTCGTCCACTTCGTCCACTTCCTCCCCTTCGTCCCCTTCGTCCCCTTTGTCCACTTCGTCCATTTCGTCTACTTCCCCCAGTTCCTCCACTTCCTCCACTTCCTCCACTTCTCCAACTTCCTCCGCTTCCTCCACTTCATCCTCTACCTCCACTTCTTACACTTCGTACACATCGTCCACTTCTTCCATTTCCTCCACTTCCTTCACTTCGTCAACTTCGTCCACCTCTTGAACTTCCTCCACTTCCTCCACTTCGTTCACTTCCTCCACTTCCTCCACTTCGTCCACTTCGTTTACTTCCTCCACTTCCTCCACTTTATCAACATCGTCCACTTCTTCAACTTCCTCCACTTCGTCCACTTCATCCACTACCTCCACTTCTTAGACTTCGTCCACTTCGTCCATTTCCTCCACTTCCTCCACTTCCTCCACTTCTTCCTCTTCGCCCACTTCGTCCACTTCGACCACTTCGTCCACTTCGTTCCCTTCGTCCACTTCGTCCGCTTCGTCCCCTTCGTATATTTCGTCCACTTCGTCCACTTCCTGCACTTCCTCCACATCCTCCACGTCGTCCACTTCATCCACTTCTTCAACTTCTTCCACTTCCTCAACTTCCTTCACTTGCTCCACTTCGTCCCCTTCATCCACTTCGTCCACTTCGTCAACTTCCTCCACTTCGTCCCCTTCTTCAACTTCCTCCACTTCCTACACTTCGTCCACATCTACCACTTCGTCCACTTCCTCCATTTCCTCCACTTCCTCCACTTCCTCCGCTTCCTCCACTTGCTCCCCTTTGTCCCCTGCGTCCACTTCGTCCACTTCGTCAACATCCTCCACTTCTTCCAGTTCGTCAACTTCCTCCACTCCGTCTACTTCCTCCACTTCTTCAACTTCGTCCACTTCTTCCACTTCGTCCCCTTCGTCCACTTCGTCCACTTCGTCCCCTTCGTCCCCTTATTCCCCTTCGTCCACTTCGTCAACTTCCTCCAGTTCCTCCACTTCCTCTAGTTCGTCAACTTCCTCCACTTCTTCCACCTCCTCCACTTCGTCCACTTTCTCAACTTCCTCAACTTCCTGCACTTCCTCCGCTTGCTCTACTTCGTCCACTACCTCCACTACCTCCACTTCCTCCACTTCGTCCGCTTGCTCCACTTCGTCCACTTCGTCAACTTCCTCCACTTCCTGCATTTCGTCCACTTCTTCAACTTCGTCCACTTCTTCAACTTCCTCCACTTCCTCCACTTACTCCACTATCTCCACTTCTTCCACTTCCTCCACTTCGTCCATTTCCTCCACTTCCTACAGTTCCTCCACTTCCTACACTTTTTCCACTTCGTCCACTTCGTCCCCTTTGTCCCCTTCGTCCCCTTCGTCAACTTCGTCCACTTCGTCTACTTTGTCCACTTCGTCCATATCTTCGACTTCGTCCACTTCCTCCACTTCCTCCACTTCGACCACTTCGTCCACTTCCCCCATTTCCTCCACTTCCTCCACATCGTCCAATTCGTCCACTTATTTCAATTCGTCCCCTTCCTCCACTTCGTCCACTTCCTCCACTTCGACCACTTCGTACACTTCCTCCACTTCGTCCACTTCGTCAACTTCGTCCACTTTGACCAGTTCGTCCACTTCCTCAACTTGGTCCACTTCTTCCGCTTCTTCAACTTCCCCCACTTCCTCCATTTCCTCCATTTCCTCCATTTTCACCACTTCGTCCACTTCGTCCACTTCGTCCACTTCCTCCCCTTCGTCCCCTTCGTCCCCTTCGTCCACTTCGTCCATTTCGTCTACTTCCCCCAGTTCCTCCACTTCCTCCACTTCCTCCACTTCTCCAACTTCCTCCGCTTCCTCCACTTCATCCTCTACCTCCACTTCTTAAACTTCGTACACATCGTCCACTTCTTCCATTTCCTCCACTTCCTTCACTTCGTCAACTTCGTCCACTTCTTGAACTTCCTCCACTTCCTCCACTTCCTCCACTTCGTTCACATCCTCCACTTCCTCCACTTCGTCCACTTCGTCCACTTCGTTTACTTCCTCCACTTCCTCCACTTTATCAACATCGTCCACTTCTTCAACTTCCTCCACTTCGTCCACTTCATCCACTACCTCCACTTCTTATACTTCGTCCACTTCGTCCATTTCCTCCACTTCCTCCACTTCCTCCACTTCTTCCTCTTCGCCCACTTCGTCCACTTCGACCACTTCGTCCACTTCGTCCGCTTCGTCCCGTTCGTCAATTTCGTCCACTTCGTCCACTTCCTGCACTTCCTCCACATCCTCCACGTCGTCCACTTCATCCACTTCTTCAACTTCTTCCACTTCCTCAACTTCCTTCACTTGCTCCACTTCGTCCCCTTCATCCACATCGTCCACTTCGTCAACTTCCTCCACTTCGTCCCCTTCTTCAACTTCCTCCACTTCCTACACTTCGTCCACATCTACCACTTCGTCCACTTCCTCCATTTCCTCCACTTCCTCCACTTCCTCCGCTTCCTCCACTTCCTCCACTTCGTCCACTTCGCCGACTTCGTCCATTTCTTCAACTTCCTCCACTTGCTCCCCTTTGTCCCCTGCGTCCACTTCGTCCACTTCGTCAACATCGTCCACTTCTTCCACTTCGTCAACTTCCTCCACTCAGTCTACTTCCTCCACTTCTTCAACTTCGTCCACTTCTTCCACTTCGTCCCCTTCGTCCACTTCGTCCCCTTCGTCCCCTTCGTCCACTTCGTCAACTTCCTCCAGGTCCTCCACTTCCTCTAGTTCGTCAACTTCCTCCACTTCTTCCACCTCCTCCACTTCGTCCACTTTCTCAACTTCCTCCACTTCCTCCGCTTCCTCTACTTCGTCCACTACCTCCACTACCTCCACTTCCTCCACTTCGTCCGCTTGCTCCACTTCGTCCACTTCGTCAACTTTCTCCACTTCCTGCATTTCGTCCACTTCTTCAACTTACTCCACTTCCTCCACTTACTCCACTATCTCCACTTCTTCCACTTCCTCCACTTCGTCCATTTCCTCCACTTCCTACAGTTCCTCCACTTCCTACACTTTTTCCACTTCGTCCACTTCGTCCCCTTCGTCCCCTTCGTCCCCTTCGTCCCCTTCGTCAACTTCATCCACTTCGTCAACTTCGTCTACTTCGTCCACTTCGTCCATATCTTCGACTTCGTCCACTTCCTCCACTTCGACCACTTCGTCCACTTCCCCCATTTCCTCCACTTCCTCCACATCGTCCAATTCGTCCACTTATTTGAATTCGTCCACTTCCTCCACTTCGTCCACTTCCTCCACTTCGACCACTTCGTACACTTCCTCCACTTCGTCCACTTCGTCAACTTCGTCCACTTTGACCAGTTCGTCCACTTCCTCAACTTGGTCCACTTCTTCCGCTTCTTCAACTTCCCCCACTTCCTCCATTTCCTCCATTTCCTCCATTTTCTCCACTTCGTCCACTTCCTCCACTTCGTCCTGTTCGTCCCCTTCGTCCCCTTCGTCCCCTTCGTCCCCTTCGTCCACTTCGTCCATTTCGTCTACTTCCCCCAGTTCCTCCACTTCCTCCACTTCTCCAACTTCCTCCGCTTCCTCCACTTCATCCACTACCTCCACTTCTTACACTTCGTCCACTTCGTCCACATCGTCCACTTCTTCCATTTCCTCCACTTCCTTCACTTCGTCAACTTCGTCCACTTCTTGAACTTCCTCCACTTCCTCCACTTCCTCCACTTCGTTCACTTCCTCCACTTCCTCCACTTCGTCCACTTCGTTTACATCCTCCACTTCCTCCACTTCCTCCACTTTATCAACATCGTCCACTTCTTCAACTTCCTCCACTTCGTCCACTTCATCCACTACCTCCACTTCTTAGACTTCGTCCACTTCGTCCATTTCCTCCACTTCCTCCACTTCCTCCACTTCTTCCTCTTCGCCCACTTCGTCCACTTCGACCACTTCGTCCACTTCGTTCCCTTCGTCCCCTTCGTATATTTCGTCCACTTCGTCCACTTCCTGCACTTCCTCCACATCCTCCACGTCGTCCACTTCATCCACTTCTTCAACTTCTTCCACTTCCTCAACTTCCTTCACTTGCTCCACTTCGTCCCCTTCATCCACTTCGTCCACTTCGTCAACTTCCTCCACTTCGTCCCCTTCTTCAACTTCCTCCACTTCCTACACTTCGTCCACTACCTCCACTTCGTCCACTTCTTCAACTTCCTCCACTTCGTCCACTTCATCCACTACCTCCACTTCTTAGACTTCGTCCACTTCGTCCATTTCCTCCACTTCCTCCACTTCCTCCACTTCTTCCTCTTCGCCCACTTCGTCCACTTCGACCACTTCGTCCACTTCGTTCCCTTCGTCCACTTCGTCCGCTTCGTCCCCTTCGTATATTTCGTCCACTTCGTCCACTTCCTGCACTTCCTCCACATCCTCCACGTCGTCCACTTCATCCACTTCTTCAACTTCTTCCACTTCCTCAACTTCCTTCACTTGCTCCACTTCGTCCCCTTCATCCACTTCGTCCACTTCGTCAACTTCCTCCACTTCGTCCCCTTCTTCAACTTCCTCCACTTCCTACACTTCGTCCACATCTACCACTTCGTCCACTTCCTCCATTTCCTCCACTTCCTCCCCTTTGTCCCCTGCGTCCACTTCGTCCACTTCGTCAACATCCTCCACTTCTTCCAGTTCGTCAACTTCCTCCACTCCGTCTACTTCCTCCACTTCTTCAACTTCGTCCACTTCTTCCACTTCGTCCCCTTCGTCCACTTCGTCCACTTCGTCCCCTCCGTCCCCTTATTCCCCTTCGTCCACTTCGTCAACTTCCTCCAGTTCCTCCACTTCCTCTAGTTCGTCAACTTCCTCCACTTCTTCCACCTCCTCCACTTCGTCCACTTTCTCAACTTCCTCAACTTCCTGCACTTCCTCCGCTTGCTCTACTTCGTCCACTACCTCCACTACCTCCACTTCCTCCACTTCGTCCGCTTGCTCCACTTCGTCCACTTCGTCAACTTCCTCCACTTCCTGCATTTCGTCCACTTCTTCAACTTCGTCCACTTCTTCAACTTCCTCCACTTCCTCCACTTACTCCACTATCTCCACTTCTTCCACTTCCTCCACTTCGTCCATTTCCTCCACTTCCTACAGTTCCTCCACTTCCTACACTTTTTCCACTTCGTCCACTTCGTCCCCTTTGTCCCCTTCGTCCCCTTCGTCAACTTCGTCCACTTCGTCTACTTTGTCCACTTCGTCCACTTATTTCAATTCGTCCACTTCCTCCACTTCGTCCACTTCCTCCACTTCGACCACTTCGTACACTTCCTCCACTTCCTCCACTTCGTCAACTTCGTCCACTTTGACCAGTTCGTCCACTTCCTCAACTTGGTCCACTTCTTCCGCTTCTTCAACTTCCCCCACTTCCTCCATTTCCTCCATTTCCTCCATTTTCTCCACTTCGTCCACTTCGTCCACTTCGTCCACTTCCTCC
The DNA here is from genome assembly GCF_029865625.1 of Vigna umbellata. Classification (NCBI taxonomy): domain Eukaryota; kingdom Viridiplantae; phylum Streptophyta; class Magnoliopsida; order Fabales; family Fabaceae; genus Vigna; species Vigna umbellata. Next base: position 8,940 of record NW_028274498.1, on the reverse strand, counting down.
CCTTCGTCCCCTTCGTCCCCTTCGTCCACTTCGTCCATTTCGTCTACTTCCCCCAGTTCCTCCACTTCCTCCACTTCACCAACTTCCTCCGCTTCCTCCACTTCATCCTCTACCTCCACTTCTTACACTTCGTACACATCGTCCACTTCTTCCATTTCCTCCACTTCCTTCACTTCGTCAACTTCGTCCACTTCTTGAACTTCCTCCACTTCCTCCACTTCCTCCACTTCGTTCACTTCCTCCACTTCCTCCACTTCGTCCACTTCGTTTACTTCCTCCACTTCCTCCACTTCCTCCACTTTATCAACATCGTCCACTTCTTCAACTTCCTCCACTTCGTCCACTTCATCCACTACCTCCACTTCTTATACTTCGTCCACTTCGTCCATTTCCTCCACTTCCTCCACTTCCTCCACTTCTTCCTCTTCGCCCACTTCGTCCACTTCGACCACTTCGTCCACTTCGTCCGCTTCGTCCCGTTCGTCAATTTCGTCCACTTCGTCCACTTCCTGCACTTCCTCCACATCCTCCACGTCGTCCACTTCATCCACTTCTTCAACTTCTTCCACTTCCTCAACTTCCTTCACTTGCTCCACTTCGTCCCCTTCATCCACATCGTCCACTTCGTCAACTTCCTCCACTTCGTCCCCTTCTTCAACTTCCTCCACTTTCTACACTTCGTCCACATCTACCACTTCGTCCACTTCCTCCATTTCCTCCACTTCCTCCACTTCCTCCGCTTCCTCCACTTCCTCCACTTCGTCCACTTCGCCGACTTCGTCCATTTCTTCAACTTCCTCCACTTGCTCCCCTTTGTCCCCTGCGTCCACTTCATCCACTTCTTCAACTTCTTCCACTTCCTCAACTTCCTTCACTTGCTCCACTTCGTCCCCTTCATCCACATCGTCCACTTCGTCAACTTCCTCCACTTCGTCCCCTTCTTCAACTTCCTCCACTTTCTACACTTCGTCCACATCTACCACTTCGTCCACTTCCTCCATTTCCTCCACTTCCTCCACTTCCTCCGCTTCCTCCACTTCCTCCACTTCGTCCACTTCGCCGACTTCGTCCATTTCTTCAACTTCCTCCACTTGCTCCCCTTTGTCCCCTGCGTCCACTTCGTCCACTTCGTCAACATCCTCCACTTCTTCCACTTCGTCAACTTCCTCCACTCAGTCTACTTCCTCCACTTCTTCAACTTCGTCCACTTCTTCCACTTCGTCCCCTTCGTCCCCTTATTCCCCTTCGTCCACTTCGTCAACTTCCTCCAGTTCCTCCACTTCCTCTAGTTCGTCAACTTCCTCCACTTCTTCCACCTCCTCCACTTCGTCCACTTTCTCAACTTCCTCCACTTCCTCCGCTTCCTCTACTTCGTCCACTACCTCCACTACCTCCACTTCCTCCACTTCGTCCGCTTGCTCCACTTCGTCCACTTCGTCAACTTTCTCCACTTCCTGCATTTCGTCCACTTCTTCAACTTACTCCACTTCCTCCACTTACTCCACTATCTCCACTTCTTCCACTTCCTCCACTTCGTCCATTTCCTCCACTTCCTACAGTTCCTCCACTTCCTACACTTTTTCCACTTCGTCCACTTCGTCCCCTTCGTCCCCTTCGTCCCCTTCGTCAACTTCATCCACTTCGTCAACTTCGTCTACTTCGTCCACTTCGTCCATATCTTCGACTTCGTCCACTTCCTCCACTTCGACCACTTCGTCCACTTCCCACATTTCCTCCACTTCCTCCACATCGTCCAATTCGTCCACTTATTTGAATTCGTCCACTTCCTCCACTTCGTCCACTTCCTCCACTTCGACCACTTCGTACACTTCCTCCACTTCGTCCACTTCGTCAACTTCGTCCACTTTGACCAGTTCGTCCACTTTGACCAGTTCGTCCACTTCCTCAACTTGGTCCACTTCTTCCGCTTCTTCAACTTCCCCCACTTCCTCCATTTCCTCCATTTCCTCCATTTTCTCCACTTCGTCCACTTCCTCCACTTCGTCCTGTTCGTCCCCTTCGTCCCCTTCGTCCCCTTCGTCCCCTTCGTCCCCTTCGTCCACTTCGTCCATTTCGTCTACTTCCCCCAGTTCCTCCACTTCCTCCACTTCTCCAACTTCCTCCGCTTCCTCCACTTCATCCACTACCTCCACTTCTTACACTTCGTCCACTTCGTCCACATCGTCCACTTCTTCCATTTCCTCCACTTCCTTCACTTCGTGCACTTCGTGCCCTTCGTCAACTTCGTCCACTTCCTCCACTTCCTCCACTTCGTTCACTTCCTCCACTTCCTCCACTTCGTCCACTTCGTTTACATCCTCCACTTCCTCCACTTCCTCCACTTTATCAACATCGTCCACTTCTTCAACTTCCTCCACTTCGTCCACTTCATCCACTACCTCCACTTCTTAGACTTCGTCCACTTCGTCCATTTCCTCCACTTCCTCCACTTCCTCCACTTCTTCCTCTTCGCCCACTTCGTCCACTTCGACCACTTCGTCCACTTCGTTCCCTTCGTCCCCTTCGTATATTTCGTCCACTTCGTCCACTTCCTGCACTTCCTCCACATCCTCCACGTCGTCCACTTCATCCACTTCTTCAACTTCTTCCACTTCCTCAACTTCCTTCACTTGCTCCACTTCGTCCCCTTCATCCACTTCGTCCACTTCGTCAACTTCCTCCACTTCGTCCCCTTCTTCAACTTCCTCCACTTCCTACACTTCGTCCACTACCTCCACTTCGTCCACTTCTTCAACTTCCTCCACTTCGTCCACTTCATCCACTACCTCCACTTCTTAGACTTCGTCCACTTCGTCCATTTCCTCCACTTCCTCCACTTCCTCCACTTCTTCCTCTTCGCCCACTTCGTCCACTTCGACCACTTCGTCCACTTCGTTCCCTTCGTCCACTTCGTCCGCTTCGTCCCCTTCGTATATTTCGTCCACTTCGTCCACTTCCTGCACTTCCTCCACATCCTCCACGTCGTCCACTTCATCCACTTCTTCAACTTCTTCCACTTCCTCAACTTCCTTCACTTGCTCCACTTCGTCCCCTTCATCCACTTCGTCCACTTCGTCAACTTCCTCCACTTCGTCCCCTTCTTCAACTTCCTCCACTTCCTACACTTCGTCCACATCTACCACTTCGTCCACTTCCTCCATTTCCTCCACTTCCTCCACTTCCTCCGCTTCCTCCACTTTCTCCCCTTTGTCCCCTGCGTCCACTTCGTCCACTTCGTCAACATCCTCCACTTCTTCCAGTTCGTCAACTTCCTCCACTCCGTCTACTTCCTCCACTTCTTCAACTTCGTCCACTTCTTCCACTTCGTCCCCTTCGTCCACTTCGTCCACTTCGTCCCCTTCGTCCCCTTATTCCCCTTCGTCCACTTCGTCAACTTCCTCCAGTTCCTCCACTTCCTCTAGTTCGTCAACTTCCTCCACTTCTTCCACCTCCTCCACTTCGTCCACTTTCTCAACTTCCTCAACTTCCTGCACTTCCTCCGCTTGCTCTACTTCGTCCACTACCTCCACTACCTCCACTTCCTCCACTTCGTCCGCTTGCTCCACTTCGTCCACTTCGTCAACTTCCTCCACTTCCTGCATTTCGTCCACTTCTTCAACTTCGTCCACTTCTTCAACTTCGTCCACTTCTTCAACTTCCTCCACTTCCTCCACTTACTCCACTATCTCCACTTCTTCCACTTCCTCCACTTCGTCCATTTCCTCCACTTCCTACAGTTCCTCCACTTCCTACACTTTTTCCACTTCGTCCACTTCGTCCCCTTTGTCCCCTTCGTCCCCTTCGTCAACTTCGTCCACTTCGTCTACTTTGTCCACTTCGTCCATATCTTCGACTTCGTCCACTTCCTCCACTTCGACCACTTCGTCCACTTCCCCCATTTCCTCCACTTCCTCCACATCGTCCAATTCGTCCACTTATTTCAATTCGTCCACTTCCTCCACTTCGTCCACTTCCTCCACTTCGACCACTTCGTACCCTTCCTCCACTTCGTCCACTTCGTCAACTTCGTCCACTTTGACCAGTTCGTCCACTTCCTCAACTTGGTCCACTTCTTCCGCTTCTTCAACTTCCCCCACTTCCTCCATTTCCTCCATTTCCTCCATTTTCTCCACTTCGTCCACTTCGTCCACTTCGTCCACTTCCTCCACTTCGTCCCGTTTGTCCCCTTCGTCCCCTTCGTCCCCTTCGTCCCCTTCGTCCACTTCGTCCATTTCGTCTACTTCCCCCAGTTCCTCCACTTCCCCCAGTTCCTCCACTTCTCCAACTTCCTCCGCTTCCTCCACTTCATCCACTACCTCCACTTCTTACACTTCGTCCACTTCGTCCACATCGTCCACTTCTTCCATTTCCTCCACTTCCTTCACTTCGTCAACTTCGTCCACTTCTTGAACTTCCTCCACTTCCTCCACTTCCTCCACTTCGTTCACTTCCTCCACTTCCTCCACTTCGTCCACTTCGTTTACTTCCTCCACTTCCTCCACTTTATCAACTTCCTCCACTTCTTCAACTTGCTCCACTTCGTCCACTTCATCCACTACCTCCACTTCTTAGACTTCGTCCATTTCCTCCACTTCCTCCACTTCCTCCACTTCTTCCTCTTCGCCCACTTCGTCCACTTCGACCACTTCGTCCACTTCGTTGCCTTCGTCCACTTCGTCCGCTTCGTCCCCTTCGTCAATTTCGTCCACTTCCTGCACTTCCTCCACATCCTCCACGTCGTCCAATTCATCCACTTCTTCAACTTCTTCCACTTCCTCAACTTCCTTCACTTGCTCCACTTCGTCCCCTTCATCCACTTCGTCCACTTCGTCAACTTCCTCCACTTCGTCCCCTTCTTCAACTTCCTCCACTTCCTACACTTCGTCCACATCTACCACTTCGTCCACTTCCTCCAAATCCTCCACTTCCTCCACTTCCTCCGCTTCCTCCACTTCCTCCACTTCGTCCACTTCGCCGACTTCGTCCATTTCTTCAACTTCCTCCACTTGCTCCCCTTTGTCCCCTGCGTCCACTTCGTCCACTTCGTCAACATCCTTCACTTCTTCCACTTCGTCAACTTCCTCCACTCCGTCTACTTCCTCCACTTCTTCAACTTCGTCCACTTCTTCCACTTCGTCCACTTCACCAACTTCGTCCACTTCTTCCACTTCGTCCACTTCCTCCACTTCGTCCACTTAGTCAACTTCGTCAACTTCGCCCACTTCGACCACTTCCTCCACTTCCTCCACTTCCTCCACTTCCTCCACTTCCTCCACTTCGTCGCCTTCGTCCCCTTCTTCCCCTTGGTCCACTTCGTCAACTTCCTCCAGTTCCTCCACTTCCTCCACTTCGTCAACTTCCCCCACTACTTCCACCTCCCCCACTTCGTCCACTTCCTCAACTTCCTCAACTTCCTCCACTTCCTCCGCTTCCTCTACTTCGTCCACTTCCTCCACTTCCTCCCCTTCCTCCACTTCGTCCCCTTGCTCCACTTCGTCCACTTCGTCTACTTCCTCCACTTCCGCCATTTTGTCCACTTCGTCAACTTCGTCCACTTCTTCAACTTCCTCCACTTCTTCAACTTCCTCCATTTCCTCCCCTTACTCCACTACCTCCACTTCTTCCACTTCCTCCACTTCGTCCATTTCCTCCACTTCCTACAGTTCCTCCACTTCCTCCACTTTTTCCACTTCGTGCACTTCGTGCCCTTCGTCAACTTCGTCCACTTCGTCTACTTCGTCTACTTCGTCCACTTCGTCCATATCTTCGACTTCGTCCACTTCCTCCACTTCGACCACTTCCTCCATTTCCTCCACTTCTTCCACATCGTCCAATTCGTCCACTTCCTCCATTTCGTCCACTTCCTCCACTTCGACCACTTTGTAAACTTCGTCCACTTCCTCAACTTCGTCCACTTTGACCAGTTCGTCCACTTCCTCAACTTCGTCCATTTCATCCGCTTCTTCAACTTCCCCCACTTCCTCCACTTCCTCCACTTCCTCCATTTTCTCCACTTCGTCCACTTCCATTACTTCCTCCACTTCCTCCACTTCGTCCCGTTCGTCCCCTTCGTCCCCTTCGTCCCCTTCGTCCCCTTCGTCCCCTTCGTCCCCTTCGTCCCCTTCGTCTACTTCCCCTAGTTCCTCCACTTCCTCCACTTCGTCAACTTCCTCCACTTCACCAACTTCCTCCGCTTCCTCCACTTCATCCACTACCTCCACTTCTTAAACTTCGTCCACTTCTTCCATTTCCTCCACTTCCTCCACTTTGTCAACTTCGTCCACTTCTTCAACCTCCTCCACTTCCTCCACTTCGTTCACTTCCTCAACTTCCTCCACTTCGTCCACTTCGTCTACTTCCTCCACTTCCTCCACTTCATCGACTTCGTCCACTTCTTCAACTTCCTCCACTTCGTCCACTTCATCCACACTACCTCCACTTCTTAGACTTCGTCCACTTCGTCCATTTCCTCCACTTCCCCCACTTCCTCCACTTCTTCCTCTTTGTCCACTTCGTCAACTTCGTCCACTTCGACCACTTCGTCCACTTCGTTCCCTTCGTCCACTTCGTCCGCTTCGTCCCGTTCGTCAATTTCGTCCACTTCCTGCACTTCCTCCACATCGTCCACGTCGTCCAACACGTCCACTTCTTCAACTTCTTCCACTTCCTCAACTTCCTTCACCTCCTTCACTTGCTCCACTTCGTCCCCTTCATCCACTTCGTCCACTTCGTCAACTTCCTCCACTTCGTCCCCTTCTTTAACATCCTCCACTTCCTACACTTCGTCCACATCTACCATATCGTCCACTTCTTCCATTTCCTCCACTTCCTCCACTTCCTCCGCTTCCTCCACTTCCTCCACTTCGTCCACTTCGTCCACTTCGTCCACTTCGTCCACTTCGTCAACTTCGTCCACTTCCTCCACTTCCTCCACTGCCTCCACTTCTTCCACTTCGTCCACTTCGTTCATTTCTTCCACCTCCTCCACTTCTTCCACTTCATCCACTTCGTCTACTTCGTCCACTTCGTCCCCTTCGTGCCCTGCGTCCACTTCGTCCCCTTCGTCAACTCCGTCCCTTTCCTCCACTTCGTCCGCTTCTTCAACTTCTTCCACTTCCTCCACTTCATCAACTTAGTCGACTTCCTCAACTTCCTCCACTACATCCACTTCTTCCACTTCGTCCACTTCGTCCATTTCCTCCACTTCCTCCACTTCTTCCACTTCATCAACTTCGTCTACTTCGACCACTTCGTCCACATCGTCCACTTCACTTCCTCCACTTCCTCTACTTCCTTCACTTGCTCCACTTCGTCCCCTTCGTCCACTTCATCCGCTTCCTCAACTTCCTCCATTTCCTCCACTTCCTCCACTGCGTCTACTTCTTCAAGTTCCTCCATTTCGTCGACTTCTTCGACTTCCTCCACTTTCTCCACTTCGTCCACTTCATCAACTTCTTCAACTTCCTCCATTTCCTCCACTTCCTCCACTTCCTCCACTTCCTCCACTTCCCCCACTTCGTCCCCTTCGTCCACTTCGTCTACTTCGTCAACTTCCTCCACTTCCTCCAGTTCGTCAACTTCCTCCACTTCCTCCACTTCGTCAACTTCCTCCACTTCTTCCACTTCGTCCACTTCGTAACCTTTGACCACTTCTTCCACTTAGTCTACTTCCTCCAGTTCGTCCACTTCGTTAACATCGTCAACTTCGTCCACTTCGACCACTTCGTCCACTACCTCCACTTCATCCACTTCGTGCATTTCCTCCACTTCCTCCACTTCCTCCACCTCCTCCACTTCTTCCACCTCTTCCACTTCGTCTACTTCGTTCACTTCGTCCACTTCGTCCACTTCGTCCACTGTGACCACTTAGTCCCCTTCGTCCCCTTCGTCAACTTCCTCCACTTCCTCCACTTCGTCCACTTCGTCCAATTCGTCAACTTCCTCCACTTCCTCCACTTCCTCCACTTCGTCCTCTTTGTCCCCTTCGTCCATTTCGTCCACTTCGCCCACTTCATCCACTTCGTCCACTTCGTCAACTTCCTCCACTTCCTCCACTTCGTCAACTTCCTCCACTTCTTCCACCTCCTCCACTTCGTCCACTTCCTCAACTTCCTCAACTTCCTCCGCTTCCTCCACTTCCTCTACTTCTTCCACTTCCTCCTCCACTTCGTCCACTTCTTCAACTTCCTCCACTTCGTCCCCTTCGTCCTCTTCGTCCCCTTCGTCCCCTTCGTCCACTTCGTCAACTTCCTCCACTTCGTCACCTTCCTCCACTTCTTCCACCTCCTCCACTTCATCCACTTCCTCAACTTCCTCAACCTCCTCCACTTCACTTCCTCCACTTCCTCCACTTCGTCCACTTCGTCAACTTCGTCCACATCCTCCACTTCGACCACTTCCTCCACTTCCTCCACTTCCTCCATTTCCTCCACTTCCTCCACTTCCTCCATTTCCTCCACTTCCTCCACTTCCCCCTACTTCGTCTACTTCTTCAACTTCGTCCACTTTGTCCCCATAGTCCAATTCGTCCACTTCGTCACCTTCCTCTACTTCTTCCACCGCCTCCACTTCGTCCACTTCCTCAACTTCCTCAACTTCCTCCACTTCCTTCACTTGGTCTGCTGCCTCCACTTCGTCCACTTCGTCAACTTCGTCAACTTCCTCAATTTCCTCCACTTCCTCCACTTCCTCCACTTCTTCCACTTCTTCCCCTTCGTCCACTTCGTTCAGTTCGCCCACTTCGTCCACTTTGACTGCTTCGTCGCCTTCGTCTACTTCGTCCACTTCGTCCCCTTCGTCCCCTACGTCTACTTCGTCCACTTCGTGCTCTTCGTCCACTTCGTCCACTTCGTCCACTTCCTCCACTGCGTCCCATTTGTCCCCTTCGTCCACTTCGTCCACTTCGTCCAATTCGTCCACTTCGTCCACTTCATCAACTTC
>NW_028274497.1:0-41007 GCF_029865625.1 Vigna umbellata | reverse complement strand
TTTTTTTCCGCCATATAGACGTCTGATCCCGCCATCCCAACGTCTATATATGATTATAGAGTCTAAAGTCCCATTAACGTGACCCATAAAGATGTCGGATCGGGATCTGACGTTAAAAGCCCAAAATAACAGACATCTAAAGCCCTTTCTGCACTAGTGACAAGAAAAGAAAACAACACATCTTAAATGCTAGAACAAAAACTCTAAGTTAGAAAGAACAAGTATCCACACAATAAGTCTAATACCCCAAGAAGAAAAGAAGTAGACGATCTTCTTAAAGAAGTCTAACACACAGAAAATCACAAAAAGGTCAAACGAGGCTATTAGAACAATAAGACAAACAGAAACCTAAACAACTAGATACAACATAAGAGAAATAGGATTAGGCCAACCTAGGAAAACACTTAGGATTTTAGAAAACAGAAAAACAACTAAGTCAAAACACCCAAACGCAATGCTAAATGACTGTTAAGTCAAAAACGTCTAAGAGAGTTGAAGCTAAACACGTAAAGTTTATCATACCCAAAGGGTATTCTGTTTAACTCTCAGGAAGACGAAACATGTCAAGACGATATCATTAACAAAAGCACTCTAAAAGAGTAAAACTTTAAAACATCAAAGAAAACACAAATAATGTTAAACACTATCTATATAAAGAGGCAAAATCTCAAGAAGCGTTTACTCAGTCTAAACGATACCATGAGCTAAATTATTGCTTCGTCCAACGATGAAGTCTTTACTCAACACTTGGTATCTTTGGAAGAAAAGCTTAAATTGTTATACGTTATCTCAACGGTAAGAAATTAAAAAACACTTTATTGTTCTGAGCAAGCATTAAATAACATTAAATGCTCAACATCCAAAAAGAAAACAACAAAAGTGATATCTGATGAATGGATTATACATCAAAACCCTAAACAAATCAGTAATAGGTGTTAGTAACAAGAAATACATTCACGGAATGTTCTTGTCTTAGAGAATCGTGACACAATACCTGTGTCTAAACAAATCATGAAAACAACAAGTGAAACACCAACCAAGAAGGAGTCTCTTACAAACTAAACGATATAAACTTCATTCATAAACAAAACATTAAAAAACATAGAAAGCTTTTGAAAACATTAAAGCAAACAAGAAATAGGACATACATGTTGTACAAATTTATGTTCTATCTTATGTAGGACAACTGCTACAAACGTTCATCTACCTCATCTTATAAGAATCAAAATGAACGTTGGAAGAAAAAAGATAAAAGAATAACTGATCAATTCATAAAAAGTCATGCCAAAGGAGAAATCATATATGTTTTTGATAAAAGCTCTAAAAGGCACATCTGCTCTAACAAAAGACTCCATCCTGTAACAAACATCTACACCAATAGCTAAGAAAGAATAAATCTCAAGACAAGCTTCGTCAAACATTCATATTATCAAATCTCAAGACAAACATCGTCATAACGACTATATCCTCAAGGTATATAAATAGAAGATAAGAAGAAGACGATGAGGAGGAGAAAATAATGAAAGTGAGAATATACCATCATCAATTGAGCAATGAAATCTCTTTGTGCTATTAAAACAAAATTCCTCTAACCATAGGAAACAATATCTTTGTCACCATTTTCAGACCAAAGATCATGACAAACTCAGATATTTCTTGGATATTGAAGTAACATAATCCAACGATGAAATAATATATAATCCGTATGAAAAAACACTAGTTTACAATTAAAAATACAGATTGATACCAAGTGAAATAAAAGAAAACCAGCTATTTATTTTGCCTAGTGAAATCCACTTTGAACAATAATCATCCTAGAGAACAGTCCTCGCTTGTAATGATAGATCAAGGACAATTAGAAACAAACGCAATTAATAACAAAGTAAAACTATAATAGGTGAGACAAAGTAACAAACATCCTATTCAAACAAAGTTGCATTTTCATAAAGTAATTGATAAAAACATAAGGTGTTATCATGGGATTCAAAAAATAAATAGTATAGGTTCTCACAACTTAAGGACTATTCATTCCGTTAAAAGAGTGAACTCCTCCAACTAAAGAAAGGTATAGATTTTACTCTTATAAGAGGAGGATTACTCCTCTTCGATTAATATTTACCCTATCAAAAAAAATAGCTATAACAAGTGCTTTTGGAGGTACTTTTGTTTCAATATGAAATTGAACCTTATAATAAACCCCGCCTATTTTGCAATTAAATACTTTAATGTCTCTCCTGTCAAATGAACAAAACAATGTCTCAACAGAATTGAGGGAGTCCGAATGTAAGACAACAATATAAATTGGCTGCACTGCTGTAAAATAAAATATTGCATGTAATTCTGAATTAAATCCTCATAGCCATCATCTAAGTAGCATTTAATGAACCAAGCAACTCACTCCACTGATAGTTCAATAACAGTCCGTTCTATGATTTTACAATCATGAATCAATCACCTCATGGATTGAATAACCCCTATAGTTAGTATACATAGTAATAATATAATAGAAGAACATGCCAATTCATCTTCATTTCTGGGTAAAGAAAATCCAGTTTCCAACCCCCTCTGACAAATAGAAGACATGGGAATCCTGCTAAACGTTCAGACCGGTCAAATCACTGCTAACTGCGAATACTATATTTGATATATACACTAATTAATAAGCTAATAGCCACTGGTACGACTTCTGTACGCTTTCAGAGCTCCATCTTCAATTGATTTGAGTGCAGAGATGCTGTAACAGTTTCAATTTGAGCTTAAATACACACACAATTTTATGGTCGTGAAATTAGAAAAAAATAAAAAATAAAAACAACACTTATGAGTTAATGCTATGAGTAAACCTAATGAATTCAAATTATATAAACTTTAATCATGCACCCAACTTCACTTTTGGGTAATAAATAAATACATTTTCATATCAACAAAAATGCCAAACAAATATATCCTTCAATGGGCAATAGATCACACCACCTCCGCGTGCACTTTATCTTTGGATATACACACTCAACAAGTATGCAAATAAATTCTTAATATAATAAATTATAAGGTAAATCGATACACCTTATAATTGAAATTTTCAACCAATCGAAACATACAAATTTCATGGCATCATTATCTCAACCATATAATTTGGAATATAAACTTCATAAATAGTATCATTTGGTGATTTAACAAACTGCAATGTGTAATTCCAAAAACAATTTATTTTCCATAAAACAATAATTGAAATCGGTTTTTAAATAAAACCATATGATAGCATGACCGAAGTTACCTTGCATGTATTCATACTAACAAAAAATACGTGCAGGGATAAATCCTTTCAAACATTAACTTTCATATAATAGGTTCAAGTTATCTATTACAACATATCATCATGGCTTTTAAACAATAGAGGCTAAACCATTCATTCCTATTTAGGAAGTCCATGGACAATAACAGCACGAACCGTGATGCACAAAATCATAATTTTTAATCATGGCTTTTGAGAATAAACAATAGAGGCTAAAATTCTGGTCTACCTGAATTCGCCGACGAGTCATAACTCAAAAGTGAGTTTTCCGGAGTGATGAAATTGTGGTTGACTTCTTCCCTCCCATAACGGTTGGTGGAATGCATCGAATTGCCACTGTTGTTGGTAATGCTGCCGGTTGCCATTGACTGGGATTTCTGGCCACATGAGAGGTGTCATCATGCTAGGTATGTTACTATCCATTAGAGATGCCCCCTGTAAGTTACAAAAGATATTTTAATTTTTATCAGTTCTCAGCATTATACTGCACCAAACCACACATGTCCAACTCTTCCTTCAGCTGAAGACATTCAAACAGCCATTTTCATTTCTATGAATCGAGCTAGCAAACCCTGACCCTGATTTGAGGATTAAGATGCAAAAGCTTTAACAAAAAAATATGCCAAAGGATTTGTAATTAATGACTAGGATGGATTAATCAAGTGTGATCATTTGTCTGACATGCACATTGCTGCTAAGTGCAATGTGACAGAAAAACAAGCTTCGTGTAAATAAACTTAATCACTTTTATGATATATTTAATGTAAACAAAACATTACAATTTATAGATTATAATTTTTTTTTTATCTCTAAGTCTTAAAATTCTCTTATGAAGACACAATTATTATCTATTAACCAATACATTAAATTATTGATTCTTGCAATCTAAAACAAACAAAGTTACTGAGCAATTACCTACCCATAAAATCTGTTAAATGATGTTTATCCTGATAAAACTATCTAGTAAACTTAAATACTTTTTCATTCTTTCTTTTAATAATTTTTTTTTAATCATTGAACAACACTGTAGACAATGACTTTGTAAACAAATATGCAATTTGATCTCGACTTCCCAGGTGTACCATCTCCACATGGCCTTCTTCAACTGTTCTTGGATAAATTTCATATTAATGTGTTTGCTCCTCTCATGGTTAACCGAGTTTTTGTCAACTCAATAGCTGACTTGTTATCTATTTGAATTACAGTCTCACCTTTTTTGTTTTTTTTTTCCATTTTCTTTATAAGATTTCTAAGTCATACTTCATCTAAAACACTCAATGATGCTGCAACATACTCCGCTTTAAATGTAACTGATGTCACTATGGGTTGTTTCTTTGAGAGCCAAGTAAACATCGTGTTGTTCATGAAGAATACATACCAGGATGTGCTTTTTTGATCATCTACATCTCCAGACCAATCACTGTCTAAGTATTACTAGTCGATAGTTGTTCGACCTATAAACCGAGTGATACTTTTCCCTACATATACCTTAGTATTCTTTTTTCAGTGTTTTCCAATGTATGTGTAGCTCGTCTCCTCCATATATCGACTTACTATTCCAACACTTACACTTTGTTCACTTGAATGGATTTGGGGGAGAGTGATTCAATGGATTTGAGAGGATTTGAAGGTAAATTTTTTGTTGTTTATTTGAGTGGATTTGGAGGTAAGTGAGAGTAGATTTGGAAGTAAATTTTTTTAATCTGTCACATCAATCAAATCCTACACTAATTCTCACAAACTTTACTTCCAAATCCACTCTCACTTACCTCCAAATCGACTCAAATAAACAACAAAAAATTTACCTTCAAATCCTCTCAAATCTATTCAATCACTCTCCCCTAAATCCATTCAAGTGAACAAAACCTTAGTAATAAGTTTGGCCTTGTACTTGTCAAGTAACGAAGACTTTCAACCAAACTTCGATACTTGTTGACATTTACTTGGTCTCCTTCATCGAACTTTGAGAGCTTTGTACCTAGTTCCATTGGGGTTAAAACTGAATTACAACTTGTCATCTTGAACTTGCTAAAGATTTCTTCTGCATATCTCTCTTGAGACACAAAAATACATGTCTTAAGTTGTTGGACTTCCAATATGAGGAAGTACTTCATATGTCCTATGTCGGTCATTTCAAATTCTTTCTCCATGACACTTTCGAACTCCTTAATCATCTCTGCATTATTTCCCATGAAAATAAGATCATCAACATAAAGAGCCATGAACATCACATTAGCTTTGTGTTTCTTTATGTATATGGCATGTTCCTACGGACATTGTTCATATCTATTCTTCTTAAAGTGTCAATGAGGTCATTCCATGCTCGCGGAGCTTGTTTTAGTCCATATAGTGTCTTTTTCAATCTCAACATTCTTTTTCTTTTCCTATTCTCATATACCCGAGTGGTTGTTCAATATGCACTTTTTCCTTCAAGAGTCCATTAAAAAATGTCGACTTCACATCCATCTAAAAGAACAACCATCTATGTTAAGTTGCTATCGAAATCAACAATCGAACAGTATCCATTCTTGTGATTGGTGCAAACACCTCGGCATAATCAACTCCTTGCTTCTGTTTATAGCCCTTTGTAACAAGTTGGCCTTTGTATCGCCTTATCTCTCCGTGAGCATTCATCTTCTTCTTGAATACCCAGTTCACGCCTATGGGTTGAGCTCCTTTTAGGAGATCACACAACTCTCATCTGTTGTGCTCTTTGCACCTAGTTTCTCATCCATTGCAACTCGTCATTTCTCTTCTAGAATAGCCTCCTCAAAAGTTATGTTCTCTGAATCTACCAAAGGATAAAGAATATGTACCTCTTCAGTAGACTCATACAGATTTTGCAAGGTCCGCATTCTAGGCCATTGTGGTTCATCTTCATCATCAATCTTTGGATTTGTTATAACTATTGGTATAGCAAGTGTCACACTAATACTTTCACTTACCTATTTGTCTGAGTTGTTTTATCTCCACTCACTAGCTTCATTAACTTGGACATCGCAACTTACTACCACTTTTTGATTTATTGGGTCAAATAGTTTTTAGGCTTTTGTCTTCTTATCATATCCAATAAACGCATACTTCTTGCTCCTATCTTTTTGAGTTTTGCTTTTTGCTGAGCTGGTAGTTGGTCATATGCTATACTGTTGAACACCTTGAGATCAGACACACGGCTTCTATCCTCTCTAAACTTCTTGCAGTGTCTTTTCAATCAGCTTTGTATGAGCACACCTATTTTGCACATAAATTGCACACTTGTTTTGCACATAAATTGCACACTACACAACTTCTGCCCAAAACTCCTTTGGCATAAATTGAACAATCACTCGGATATATGAGAATAGGAGAAGAAAAGAATAGTTCAATTTTTCGTCTCAACTATACCATTATGTTGTGTTGAGTATGGGGTTGTCAAAAATCTCCCTATGTCAAGCTCCTCGTGACAATACTTCATGAACTTAGTCGACGTGAACTATCCTCCCCTATTAGATCAAACAAACATAATGTGTTTACCCGTCTCTTTCTTAACCATCATTTTAAAGTTCTTAAACACCTCAAACTTTTTCATCAAGAAGTATACCCTCAATTTTCTAGAAAAATTGTCAACTGACAAAATAAAATATCTCTTATCACTAAATGATTCAAGGGTAATTGGTCCACACACATCAATATGTATTAGACTGAGCTGCTCTCTTGCTCGGAAACAATGTCTCGACAATTCTCGAAAACAATGTCCTCGAGTATTTGCCAAGTACACATTCTTCAATAAATTTACTTCTGAACTCCAAGCTTAGCAGTCCATTTACCATTGATTTCTTTACCATATTTGTCAGCCCATCAAAATATAAGTGACTAAATCAGAAGTGTCACTTCATTGCCTAATTCTCCACATTAAATTTGAAGCATCACTCTCAAACAATCTTGAAATCTAGTTTGTACATTCGGTTTTTCATCATTTGTACTTGGACAATCAAACTTCCGAGTTTATCCTTCAACGGTAATACTCGATCTTTCATTAAAACTGAGTGACCATTCTCCATCAGTTGTCTCATGCTAAGAATATTGCTTTTGAGATCGGGTGCATAGTACACGTCTCAAATCTCCCCAACTCGGCCATCCTTCTATGAGTACCAAATTGTTCCTATGCTTTTTACTACAACCTTTGAATCGTCTCCAAAAGACACATGCCCAACATCAACTTTAGTAAGGTCTTTGAAAATATTGCTCACTTCACACATATGGTTGCTCACTCCTAGGTCAACATATCACACTAAGTTGATTGAATGGCTCAGTTGTATAGCCGAGTTTAACAACTCAATTGTTTTTTCAGAGATACTGATCAATTTGAGATTAGTCCCCAAGCTTTTTTGACATCATCAACACACCTCATTATCTTCGACTTCCTCTTAAGAAAGTTGGTCAGTTCATCCCTCCTATTTTGAGATCAACATTATTTTAAGATCGGCACTCTTTTGCAAAGTGACCGACCTTGCCACAACTGTAACATTTGTCTGATTTACAATCATTTGCATTGTGGTCGTGCTCTCCACATTTGAAGCACCCAATGTTTAACGTACTTGATTGACCTCCTCTCGAACAACCTCATCATCTGTGTCAATTTTGTTGGGCAGATTGATTTCTCTCTTCCTCCTGTCCTCATTTACCTCTGTCACTGTGACCATCTCTTCTACCTCCCCAGCTCCTTCCATTGCTTCGAGTGTTCTGAGTGTAACATGCCTTCTCCTCTTTAACTGTTACTCTTGATTGGAGTGCATGTTCAAGTGACTCCACCTTCTTCTTCCTCTTCCTCTGCTCATGCATCTCAAGAGACTCAGCAAGTTCTTCAACGTTAAGCGTCGACAGGTCCTTGGACTCCTCAATCGCACAAACCACATTTTCGAAGTTGTAGGTCAACAACCTTAGAATCTTCTCCACCACTCAGCTAGTGGAAAATGCCTCTCCGTTTCTACCAAGTTGGTTCGCCATGGTTTCAACCCGAGTAATGTACTGAGCCACTGCCTTTGTCTCCTTCATTCTCATGCTCTTTAGCTCTCCTTTGAGTGTTTGAAGTCTCACCTGCTTCACATAGTCATCTCCCTTATATGTCTTTTCTAGAATGTCTCATGCTTCTTTTGAAGTTTTTTCACTTGCAATCTTCTCAAAGTCGAATTCGTCCATAGCTTGGTACATGATTTACAAAGCTTCCTTGTACTTTCTATGTGATTTTTTCAACGCATTCATCTGGGCATTAGGCCAGTTTGTGGTGTTTTCTAGTTTTAGTGACCATTTTCAACCTCCTCCCAATTTTCATGGGAGCCAAGGAGAGTTTTTATCTTGAGGTTCCAATTGTCATAGTTGACCAGGATTTACAAAGCTTCCTTGTCCTTCATACACAATTTTTGCAAGGTAGTCATCTAGGTGTGGTGTTTTTTGGTTTTAGTGACCCTTTTTAACTTCCTCCCAATTTTCTTGGGAGCCAAGGAGAGCTTATAGTTTTAGACTTCAATTGTCATAGTTGAACGCCTTTGTCAACTTGGGTAGGGACACACTATTTGTAATACTAGTCATCTCTCACTCTTTTTTTTTTCTCACTCAAGCTAACTAGCAAAACAAGCTTTATGTGAATAAACTTATTCACTTTTCTAATACATTTCCGGTAAACAAAACATTATAATTTATAGACTCTAATTTGCCTTTTCATCTCCAAGCCTTAAATTCTCCTATCAAGACACAACTATTGCCTATTAAGCAATACATTAAACTGTGACCCTTGCACTCTAAAACAAACAAAATTCCTAAGCAAATTAATTATCCATAAAATCTGCTAAATGACTCTCTCGTTTAAGTTTACCCTAACACAATGTTCATACTTTTTCCTAGATGCTCTGGCATGATGTCCAACAGATTAAATAACTGTCCACAAGCATCTCTTTCAGAGACCCACTGAGTATCATGCCAATTTTCATACAACTATTAATTAAGCAAAGACAATTGAACAGGATGATAACAACATTTCGAATTTTTGTCAAGCACGTTCCACCTACACGGTGCATAAAGCTTATGGCGTCAATGGCTACCGTGAAGGCAAAATAAAATGTTTCAGAATGAGAGGTCATGCATTATCCATCAAATAAACTAAATAAGTTACGTCTTCAGATTACTCCCCCATCAAAAATAAAAAGATTTTTCTTATTAAAGATAAAATTGAGTAGGCTGGATTAATTTATAACTCACGTCAGTAGCCAGTAAGCTGTCAAGGCTGAAATCAATTCTTGGGTTAACTGCTGCCAGTTTCATTGATAAAATCTGCAACCAGAGCATAAATCAGTGAGAACAAATCATATTCATGAAAGTTAAACTACACAAAATATTATTCGAAGTACAAGAATATAATAACTTTTGAGCATGTTCAATGAACAAACAGATGAACAAATCTAGTAGTGTCATGCCTCAAGTTCACAATATGAGGGAATAATAGTAGGTAGACGACCCATAAGGAAATTTTTAAATAGATTACAAGCCATATACTCCAAAACAATAGGAGTATCACTGTTAATGCTTAATTCTTGGTTACAGTTACAGGAAACCAATGCTTAATTAGTTTAAAAAATCTCTAAACACGGTTGGTAATTGATTGGGAACAAAATAGATAATAATTAACAGTCACGCAATTTGAGAGTCTGACCTCCACTTGACGCTGTAGAGATTGCACATGATTGATGATTTCATCTAGAACCATTGCCGTTCCTGATATCTGCACAGGAAATCAACTAATGTCAGCTATATTCCACCACATTAGCTATTTTGAGAATATTAACACAATCCAAATGCATTACAAAATTGTAGTGACTCTGTAATTATGTAGATCAAAATAAGCAAAAGAAATGTCTTATTTCTCACCACCAGAAAGTACAAAAAAATCACACCCTGTATAGAACAACAGCAGTTCATAAAACAACAGATCATACTGATACATATTGTTTTTTCACATTACTGATGGTCTGAAAAGACAAAAGGAAGCTTGGAAAAGTTCTCTGTTAAAGATAATTAGCATTGTGTGACCTGTATATCAGATTTTGAGATTTAGGCTTCCATATTGTTTTTTCACATTACTGATGGTCTGAAAAGACAAAAGGAAGCTTGGAAAAGTTCTCTGTTAAAGATAATTAGCATTGTGTGACCTGTATATCAGATTTTGAGATTTAGGCTTCCATATAAAACAAAAAAAATGGCTCACTTATGGATCAAACAAGCCGTAAGCATGTATGCAAGTGTGATGAAAAATGGTACTTAGAATTGGGCCAGAATGTGAGAATGTGTTTTCAGTTATAATTTGTACCGTATTATTCTTCCCCCACATTCCGAAATGTTACAGACTAGAATGATTCATATAGTACTTCAATACCATCTAGATACATGATACGTTTTTTTTCCTCATTTTGTTGACTACTCAAATTAAAACCAACCCCTAAATTTTAGATTTGAAAATTATAGCAAAAATGGTGCTAAAATGCAAGTGCAATTTTGAATCGATGAGCGAAGAGAACTAGGCCCGTGATCGAAACTAGTTAAAACTAAAACTAAATGAAGCTAACTCACAAAGCAAAGAGAAAAATAAAGAAAGAAAATTATAGATTAAAGCTTTAATAACCGTGATCCACGGGCCCAACTATTCTTTCCTCAGATAGTGGGATGCGCGTACGCTGTCTGCTAAAGCCTCGTACGACGGTTCTGAACCGGTTTCAAAACTACACACGGGGATTTTATACGACCAGGCTGGCCTTTTTATGAATAGATGGGAATAACCCTTAGAATATTTCATTATGAATGAAATATTACCGCGTTTATTTGTACAACATAAAAACGGAGAAAAGGGTTTATTTTCATTAGTTCTTCTAAAACCACGATTATTCTAATGCCATGAAAAAATAAAATTGTTTGTTTGAATTTTGAAATATATTACATATTTTAGTTTGATAAATCTTGTTTTTTTTTTGTTGTTGCATACTTTTAACCTGTCAATATCACGAAGACAGCAATTCACACATAAATATGTAAATATGATTTCATTAACTGTATATTAGAAGTGTATGATTTTGATATAAGAAATTTGCTCAAGCAGACATTAATATGATCGTACAAATGACCCCATGCAGTTAGGTGAATGGTCTGCTTGTTGGCAGCTGGACTCCAAAAGTACGCATTCTTTTCTCGCCCATTCTCTTCCTTTCACAAACGATGGATTCCAAACTCGTAAAGATACCATACCATCACCGTCAAAAAATGGACTACATATTAAATACTTCACTTGTCAAAGGGACCCAGGAGAGCTATGCATACTAGTTAGAAGTTCAAGTAGAACTACCCCTGCCCCCTCTTCCCTGTCTCTTCCGCCCCCACAAGGCCACCATTCTGTCTCTTAAATAAGACAGATGGCTTAAGAAAGGAGCGAAAGGGGACTACCACATTGTCGTGTATATCCCATGACTTGTTTATGTATGCATATATCGTCCTAACTATAAACAACAACGACCTTGTCACTAACAAAATTACCACTGCATTATATGTACATGTCAATTGTTTAGAAGAACTGATTTTGTTTTCTGCCTTTTGCTAAGTTCTTTTGTTTTTAACTTTTAAGTCAAACTTAACTCGCCTGTTTAATAAAAGTGTCCCCGAGCTCTTCTGCCTGCCCATCTATGCTAGGTGGAGCTTCGATGACAGGCGGGATTCTTAAGATCACAGTTGTACTTTGGTAAAATTTATTATGAATTGGGATAACTTTGTTCAACATCTGTGATTCCGTAAGGTGCAATAAATAACAAGTCATTATGAAGATATTTAGTCAGCCCTTGACGATCCTCAGCTGTAATTTGTGATTGAGTAGTTTCAACATTTGATACTTTGTCGTAGAGAATCATGCACATCATCGCATTGACTCAAAGGAATCACAGACACCAGAGTACACCGGAATATTCTCAGCCTATACCGAATTGCTTGGCATAACTTCAGAATATTTCAGTATTTACAGACGTAGTTCTGAAACTATTTTTGAGTTTCTAGTAGGATCTTATTTTGCCAATGCAAGCAACGGACATAATTTCTATCCCATAACCTCTAACGTAAAACAAACTTCATCACGAAAATGGAAATTTAAACTGCTAGTGGTGTGTTTTTTATTGGATTGGAAAACAATAATTGAGTACATTCGAAAATTAGCTTTTTCCACTTCGACTCAAACTATCATCCACGACCTAAAATCATGTTAAAAAACATACTCGATCATGATTTTAACAAACGTCTTATTTGTGGATAAAACTCAATTGCAGCCTACAAGCCAGAAAGCAGGCTATACATACGTTGATTGTCAGATTTGGGGGTGGGGGAATCAATTGAGATTGGGTTGATCATTTTGACAATTTTCCATAAGATAGATTGCACCTATTCAAAAGGTAATTTTTATCAAATATAAATTGTAAAACATAAAAAGAGTGAAGTATCAGATAATATGATTCTAAGTTTTTTTAAATTATATTTTAAAAGTTGAAATAAACTTCAAAATTAAAAAAGATTAAAATTAGTTTGCGGTGAGTTAGATAGAGTTCAACTTCTTACAAAAAACACACTATCTTACCAAAAAAAGGATAGAGTTCAACCAGTAGTAACCTGATAACTTACGCAAGTAGATTGGATTTAAAAGAATCCAGCCCAGTGTAACTTGTTGAACTAACAAAATTCAACCTTGTTCAATTAGATCAAATTAGAAAACTTTGGGTTGGATTATTTAGCCTAGTTAGTCCAACCCACGTGCATCCGTACGAACGCATGTTGTAATTGTCAATAGTTTAGAAGACACAACTTACTTTTATTTTTCAAAATCCTACTTGAGAATATGATTAAATGTCAACTAACATGCAATAAAGAAAAAGTAAGAAAAGTAAATGTTGATGTTCAATAAGAGCTCACAATGTTACCCTTAAATGTTAGGAAAATTATTTTCCCCGTGAAATTAGTGTTATAGAGATATGGTTGTTAATATTAGAAAAATTGTTTTCTTATTAAGATTAGAGGTCTTATATAAGACAGTTCTTAATTTTAAGACTATCAGCATATTCTAATAATATTTAGTTAAGACCTAAAACCTACATCTTAATTAAATTTTAAGACATTGTTAAGAGATCTACATCGAAAATGCACTGACTAAGAAATTAGCTACAGTTGTTACCTTGAGCTTGGGTATGAAAACCATGCTCTATTTCCTATTTAAACTCTACTAGTTATCCCAAGAAGAATTCTACCATTTTTATTCCTTCCTTTTCTCTTTCATTTTCCTTTATTCAACTGGTAGTGGCCCATGCTGAAGTAAATCAATGCATTCATTTATTTATTTTTCTTCCTTTTTCCTATATAGCTCACTTTGACATAGACTGAGATCCATGTCCAATTCTTGGATGCTGACTCACCACTCCCTGAAAGCTCCTATAGGTTTAGTTTACTTTACTAATTCTATGATCAAATTAACGTACTTATTAGACTATTTTTTCATAAATTTCTAACAAAGATTGAAAATAATTTTTTAAATTATTATTTTTAAGTATATAACACTCTAATGATTGCCAGTTTTGGGACCTTCACTACACCACGTGACAGCACTTTGTGAAAAACACAAGTGGTGTTTTGTAAGAAGCCATCATCTGGGAGTCAAGTCTTTTCTTATGTACTGCTTGCTAAATGGTTAAGGTTTTGTTTTTCTTTCCATGCATATCATATTTTTTTAAGACATCTAACCTCAAAAGGTAGTGCATTAATTGTATGAAAAAAAAAAGGCTACGCCTTTAACTGAGAGACAATACGTGTCCCGTTATCCAATCAAGCGTGGTCTTGTAAAGACGGCCCAACTTCACGTGGCTTATACATGATTACACATGAAGTTGTGCATTAAGAGTTGTCCACTTAGGCTGTTCAGTGAAACAGGGAAAATATATAAAAGAAAAAAATAACGGTACAAGAAAAAGAAAGATAAATCCACAAAAGAGAACCTAACTTAAAAAAAAAATTAAAATTATTAATTGAATTGTTAAAATTAAAAAAAAAAAGTGAATTATTTTACTTATTTAAATAATTGGAAGTGTAACTAAAAGTAAACAAATAATTTATGTAACAATTTTTTAATATTAACAAAAATTAATATTTTAGTAAGTTATTCAGTTTATTAGCATAAAAATTGGGTGAAAACGAGGAGAGGTTTTTACTTAACAACATCTAAGACTTCTTTATCTATGAATTATCCATCATTTTTTTCTGGGTTCAAGTCAAGGTAAGCAGGGCTACGCTTTATTTGGTTGAATGGCACCATAATGTATCATAGAGCTTGTCTTATCTCAGCTTTAACGTTTTTCTCTGTCAAGACTCAAAACATGGGCCAGAATAAGCAAGCTGACTTACAAGGAGGTTCCTTCCAATTCTTTTAAAAAAGACCCAAATTTATAAAAAAAAAAATCTAATTAGTTATTTCTGAAAGTAACCAATTTAAAAGGTTTCTTCTACTTACCCTCAGGCTAGTGTCTTATCATAGAAGATAGTAACAACTAGTTTGAACCATCTAATATAATAGAATAAAATATTATAATATGATAAAATAAAACTATAATATAATTAAAATAGAATGGTTTATAATAATATATCATTGTTTGGTGTAGAGAAGATAACAAGTTAAATAATTAAAAATATAATATATATTGTTTAAATATAAATTTTCTATTAAATTATATATAGTTGTCTTAAAATTGATTTTTAATTTAAATTGTTAACAAATTATAAAAATGCATTTTGAAATAAATACTAATTTATATAACTAATGCTTATATTATAAAAAAAATTATATGATATTTAAACAGTTTCTATTTAATTTTAATATTCTAATAGATAATATAATTTAAATATAAATGTCATAACAATTATATATATTTGTATATAAATACACATGATATCATGTTAAATAAAAAAAAACTATGATATACGTAATATGATATAAATTGATATTGACAAAGTTGTAGAAACTTTTATTTTATTTATATAGTTAAACTTTAAACAATTACAAAAATTATATAATGAATATTTTCTTTAAAAAACATATGAATGATAAAAGACTACTTTTTATGTTTTAATTATTATAATAATATATATTTACGTACAACTATTTGTAGAATGAAGAAGGGAGAAGAATTATTACATTGAACCTAATTCCACTTTCCGAGATAGGAACACCATGATAAGATAATGTTATCTTATCCCATCAGTGTTATAGACAACACCTACCTTACAAGATAATTATAATGTCATATATTGTCAATGGTAAAAGCCAAAAAGTTCAAAGTATGGAACTACTAAACCAAGCTTTGAGAAAAATTGTAAGCACTCACCGGAAAGAAACCCATAAAAGGCAAAAGCAAAAGAAAGGTTGAAATTACATAAATACCACTTTTGACAATCGATGTGCCAGCAAGCACTTCTCTTGGTATAAAATCAATCACTTTTCGTAAGGGATTGAAAAGATGACAATGACAAAAAAAAACGTTGTTAAAGCTCCTAATATAATTGCACTTTTGGGAGACAATTTAGAGGGAAAAGGAAGGCATAATCCCAAAGAAAGATGAACAAAGCCCGATTAATTAATTAATCCGAAAAACTAAAGGGTTTAAGGTTTTAAGATTAAGACAAGAAAGAAAAAGAAAGCAAAGAAAAAGAAACCAACCTTGTCGCAGCCTGGGACCAGCTCTTGTAAAAGCTTCATGCGAGCATTGATCTTCTCTCTCCTAGCCTACAACAACAGAAAGAAACTCAGTTATGTTATATCACAACAAAATAATTGAAAATTAAAAGTCGGTAAAATTATAAAATACACTAAAGTGATCAAAATTAAACAAATTAATTAGTGATTAGTCAAGTCTTTACCCTTTCTGCCAAGCTATGGCTATCTGTGGCTTGACCTCGACGAACTCGAACGTGGACATAGGGAAGCTTCTCACTGTCAACGGAGGTCTCATCAGCGACGCTCTTACTCTTCTTCAAGGATCCTCTAACCTGAATTCCACAAAATCATGTACTATTTTATGTTTTGACCGTTCAATTATACTGTAAACAGGAACCCTAATTATCCAATTTATTGCAATTAGGAAGGTTAACATCAAAGTTACCGTTACTTTCTTCTCTCGCTCCTTTCTCTTCGCGGTCGTCTTCTCGTTCTTGTTCTCAACAACAGGATCAGAAACACACCCTTGCGTGGAGCACGGGTTCGAATCAGTCTCTTGCGGCTCGTTCTTCACCCTATCCAAATTCGAACCAGACCCGGCCCGAAGCAGACATGCCTCCCCCGGCGACGTTGAGTTTTCACCAGCAAACACGGAAAACTTGGCTGCGCGTTCAATTAAAGCGGCGTTGGAAGGAAAGGTCAAATTGCCACCGAAAGAGTTGAGCAAATAGGGTTTGTGATTAGTGCTGACGTGGCAATTAGGTGGCTTCCGAGCTCCATCAGAGTTGGGCGAGTGAAGGAGCTCCACCGCCTGGGTTGGCGGAAGCTCAAGTAGAGCAGTGAATGAGCTGGCATTTTCCGGCGCCGGTGCCGGCGCCATGATTCCCTGAATTTCTTCGTTGAATTGAATTGACTCAAGTGTAGCGCCTTCGTGCACGGATCCGCGTAATCCTACCGGAGCTTGCTCCATTGAGGGAACAAAACGCAGAGTAGAAGATCCAATTGAAGTGGATTCCCTTTGAATTGTGTTAATTATGCGAGTTCTGAACTGTACCAGTGATAAAGCAGACAGTGGAAATCGGAGGAAATGAGGAATGAAGAATGTGCGTGAATGAGATAGTAGTTGAAGAAGCAGTCCTTCAATGGGGATCAGTCAATTTCTCTCTCTCTATCTTTTTCTCTCCGGTTCTGTGATTCTGTCTCTTGGATTGCTTCTCAGCCATTTGAAGTCTGCGAAAGCAACATTGCTACGCTACGGTTACTCTACTACTATTGAGTACGCGTACGGTTCTAGCCATACAGTTTCGTTGAGGTAAGGTTAAAGGGAAAGTTGGGGACCACGACCCTTTTGAGGGGCCCATGCTCTGGGAATATTATTTATTTATTTATTTCATAAATATTGTTTTCAGTTCGAAAGGCTTCCTTCTATTTCCACCGTTGATTCAGTTTCATTCTTTTTTTACTCATAATTTGTTTTCTTTTTTCTACTATTACGGAGATTCGATGTGCCTGTGGGTGACAAGAATCCCGTTGAAGCATTCCCTATCATAATCAATTTGTTGGAGTAGCCTTGTTATGAGATGATAAGGTCTTGATTAGAAATGCAAGTGTCATTATAAAGCGATTTGGCTATATTTAGGTCATTGAAAGCACTTCTAATTCATTATCTCTTTCTGGAAATTCTCATCTTGCCTAATCTGTTCATTCAATTATTTATTACTTCCTCCATAACGTGCTTCACATCACGACACACTTCGCGCTAATCAAAAGTTTTCTTTTGTTTTTAATTTATGGATTTAATCATATTTTATTTTAATCTTAGGCTGTGTTTTTAGACATTCAAACAAACAAAAAGTAATAGCGCAGACATTAGAATTTTTATTTTTTTATTTTTTTATAAGAATCCACTACACAAATATAATATTTTTAATATGTTTTAGTATAACGTGATATATAGGTTTAATTCTTTCATCTTCATCTCTGTGAGAGCACCTTTAGTAAATGTGTGTGTATAATTTCAAAGAATGTGAAGAACCAACCAACCCAGATGTATGTACATTAGAAAGAAAAAAACTTAACTTAAAACATATGAAAGAAAAAAAATCTATCTTATGTGAGTGCAGAAAAAATAGGAATCTTAAGATGAAAGTGTGGTCATATAAGAAATGACAAAATACAAAATGATTGTATACAAGGAAATGCATTTGAAGCACCAATTGAGAAAAAGATGACAAAAATCAACTAAGAAGATTTAAAGTACATAATATTCTTGAAATTTCAGGTCTCTAGTTATGATAAATGATAAGCATAAAAAAAACATTATTAGCTTGTTATAAAGGTTAGGGTTAAGAGTATGAATATGAGTTCTTCTATTATTCAACTAATTAATATATTGTTAAGAGTGTAATCTTAGTATGTTTAAAACCATAGTTAATGACATTTATTAGTAATCTAAGAAACAAACCTAATTAGAGGAAAATAATTCTTAACACATTTACTGAAGAAGAACATAATAGTTAGGCTTTAGGTTAAAGGTTTTCTTATGAATATTACTTGATATACACTTCTTTATTATTATGTATTTTTTAAGGGTTATGTTCTTTTAATTTGTGGTGATTAATTAAATGTATTAAACATTATGATAATATTAGAATTTTTGTCATCCAACTTTGAATTTATTCATCATGTATTATTTGGAAATTTTATGGTATTAATGTTATTAACAAAATTATTAAAACTTATAGTTTTAATTATTAAAAAATATTTTGGCTATTGAACAAAGATCATGTGGGATTACTGGTTTTTATCATAGTTTTGTCACGCAATTTTACTTGAAAATTTCATTGCATATATAAAGATAATGAGTATTAGAAAATTTATTTTTTACATTCGTTATTTTTAATATTTTATATTGTTGTAAAATTGATGTAGATGTTAATGTTGTAAAAGGTACAGCTTTGTATTTTTATATATGCATATAACAATAGATTAAAATATGATTTGATATATTTTTCACATCATAACATATACAAAAAAGTATTCATAATATATCAGATTTGCCTATTATTAATGTTGTATGAGTTGTTTTTCCAAGTTGATTTTGTTTCAGGTGTTTTATACTGGCTTAACAACAAATAATGTAGTATAAGATTTTTTCAGTAGATTTTATTTTAGGTGTTTTCACTTGTAATGACAAAAACAATAAATCAAACAAGGTACTAGATATATATTTATTAGATAAAACCAAGTTCAATATTTAGTCAAGACCTTAAATACTAAATATTAATAAAATTCTACTTATAGTTCATCAACACCAAAATCTAAAGAATAAAATAAAACTAAATATCAATCATATACTACTAATAAAAAAAATGAAAATAGCACTTTTAACACACTCGTTTTACAAGTTTTTTTAATGAGAGAGTGAAGAATAATGTGTGTAAAAATGTGTTAAAATAATTTTTTTTCAATAAAAGAACTAAAGACTATATATAATCCTAAAATCAAACCATAACAACTCCTAACATGTGATATCTAATAAATATTTCTTCTATTCATTATGATCAATTTTATCCAGTGACTTGTCATAAAATAAATGTTGCAATACATATTTTATATATTGATTTTATATTAAAATAGCATGTTTGAATTCAAAAATTATTATATTATTTATTCCCATGAATCCTAGATAATGGGTGATGTAATAACTTTAATTGAAACTTACTTATTGCTTGTTGTACCAATTTATCAAATTCAATTAACTTAAATGAACATTATCCTTTTAAACCAACTCTTCATTTCATTGCTCTTGTCATTCCCTAAAATAAAATTATAAGAAGTCGTATAAATAATAGCTACATGAACAGTAGTAGCCTTTAATTGAAATTGTGACATACACTAGTGCATGCAAAAATAGCGTATAACGTCACATGTTTAACGTCTAACCACTAAATAGCCAACGTTAAAAATGATTATTAATATTTTTGTAAATAAATGCAATTGTATAACATCGAAGCCCCATCCAATTTGAAGTTCTATGGTAATTATTTAAACTTTCTCTTTCTTTTCTTCTTTTAAACCACCAATAGTACTTCAGAATCCTGCAGGGGTTCGACGTGAAATTTGTCAGTCATAAATTTTTTTTTCTTTTTTCTTCTAAACAACAAATAATACGTCGAATTCTGTAAGAGCTTCGACGTATTATTTGTCAGTCAGAAGCCAAAAAGTAACCCCTTTTTAATTCTTTTTTTCTTTTTCTTCTAAACCACATATAATACGTCGAATTTTGTAGGAGCTTCGACGTATTATTTGTCAGCCAAAAGTTTCCCCTTTTTAATTTGAGCGGGAGATTGAAAATTCATTCACTTTATCTTAGCGCGCGAGACCCTCTTCACTTCTCAAAGTTTTCTCGAACGAAGTTTTATGTCCATCACATGTAATCTTTCTTTCATTTGATACAAATGCATGTTAATTAACTACTTTATGTATAATTTTTGTTTGTTTTGACCGATTATTTTCATGTTTTTGTCCTTCACAGGCGCATTCTGCTTTCTTTCTCACTAGTGGAAACACTTTATTTCGACGAACCCAACTTTTGAAGGTTAGTTTTCGTTTTCGTTTTGAAGAACTTATTTGTTGAACTTGTTTGTTGTTGTTTTTTGTTGAACTTGTTTGTTGTTGTTATTTGGTTGAACTTGTTTGTTGTTGTTGTTTGATTGAACTTGTTTGTTGTTTGTTATTGTTGTTTGTTGTTGATACTATATTACACGAAATTTTTTGTTTTCTATTTTTCAGGTCTCGTTGAGTTGTAAGAAAGCATTACAATTAACGTTGAATATCAAAAAAATTCGATGTCAATTTGATTAACGTCAAATTTTTTAAATTCGACGTCAATTTAACATCTTCCGATATGACATCGATCTCGAATTCGACGTGAAAGACAAAAAAACAACGACGTTATACGATATTTTTATACTAATTATAATATCCAATATTATCTACTTAACCTAAATGATCGTTTAATTGTATTACAAAGATTAGAAAAAATATAATTCAACATTTCTTCTTCTTTTTTTCTCTACCTCTTAACAAATAAAAAAAGGGTAAATGATATCGGGTGGTCCTTGAGAATCCTAATTGACCTATAAAGTTATGATGGCTAACATGAACAAAGTAGGAAGGAAGTGTAGCCCATAGAAATGTTAGGGAGTAAAAGAAAAATATAATGAAAGGAGAAAAAGTGTATATCATACTTTTGAGAGATGAAAAAACAAAAAGTCAAAATGATTTTGTTTTATAACACGTAATAAAAAGAAAATACATTTCTATATAAACTTTGACACACCTCTAAGATAAGGCCTAAGATCACTTATTAAAAAACTACTTAAAATACCGTTTCATTTTTTAACTCAAAATATATTCTGAATAATATGATATTCTTACAAAATATTTAAAACACTCACATAAGTTATTACAATATTAGATAAGTTAGAATAAGTTGTTGATAACTTCTACAAAAAGGCCTTAGAATAGGATTATTACTTTTGTTTCTTAATTAAGATAAGGATAGAAAAAACTTGCAAAAGTAGTTTTGAAAGGATTCTGCCTTTCATGATAAAAGTTAAAAATCTTTAAAATTAAACATATTTTATATTTCTGTAAAATATTTGTTCTATTT
The DNA here is from genome assembly GCF_029865625.1 of Vigna umbellata. Classification (NCBI taxonomy): domain Eukaryota; kingdom Viridiplantae; phylum Streptophyta; class Magnoliopsida; order Fabales; family Fabaceae; genus Vigna; species Vigna umbellata. The sequence continues at coordinate 19,287 of NW_028274497.1, read as the reverse complement.
TTTATTTATTTTTTAAATTTTATTTGTTTTTGTTTTCTTGTCCTTGGTCAGTTATAATGATGTTATACTCTCATACTATATTTAAATCAGGACCACAAAAATAATCATTTATAAACTGAAATGATTGCTTGTTTTTGTACGTCTTTACAGTCTAACACCCTAATAATATAAACTGTTATAAGATAAAAAGTTTCACCAAATATAAAATAGGATATGGAAATATTGAATGAGTATTGCAAATATTTGTTTTGAGAATTTGGAAAAGAATGTAAGAGTATTGTTTAATTAGCTAGGGTTGGCAAAGATGTTTTAGTTTATTTGGATGGGACACATTGGTATCCCTATGCTACTTGGGCACATCACTGGAACAAGTTATTTTCATTTAACAAACTTGCATTGGAGGTTGGTTTATCCTGAGGGAGGACCCTGACCTCACATAAACCTAACAGTGGCATCATCAAAGTGAAAATAGGTTCAACTTTATAGGACACTTTAGCCAGCATGATTCATTTCAACAATTATAAAAGTGATATTTGATATTGTAAGAGACAACACTGGACCTGTTAATTCTGAGGCTTTCGGAAAGGACAATCGACAATGGACAATGTACCATTAATTCTCCCATTCTCAAGTAATGCTACTAAAGAGTCACTCACACATGAAAGGAAACCAAACCAGAACTTATAATTAGCACTCAAGGTTTGGTTGTTCAAATTGTACTATGTACTCCTTTAGCTCCCACATCCAATGGTGGCCACAACATATTTTCCTTTCATTTTGGTAATGATGTTTTATTCATAAGTTAATGTATTAGGTATTCCTTAAATATCATGTGACACGTGATAACCAAAGTCTCTCTACTTTCTATTTTATTTTTATTTATTATTTTATCCTCTGTAATTTTACAAGCTTGAAGTCTATATAGGATTAATGTTTACACAATAATGGAGGTGATCTAAACTATATTACAAGTTACTTATAATTAGTTTGATTCATCATCATTGCTTGAAGAAGAAAATTATTGTATATCTGAACGGTCATATTACAACCCGTCGTTCAAGAAAATGCTACGACCAAACAATCACAAATCTTAAAGAATCTTAAGTACAACCACTAATCAAACTTATAAGTAAGTCTTATTTATCAGGTATTGGGTCGTGATTACAATACTGTTAATTATAAATTCATCTCAAAATTTATAAATACAAGTCTGAATTAATGAGTTAGGTGATTATATTTATTGTGAATATAAAACATTACTGTGATAATCCATCGACTAAAGTACTGACTTAAACGTCGAAGTGTCTTTGATAGGTACTCATCCGCATTATTTGAAGTTCATGCATCGAAAACATAAGATAATTTGATTCAAGATACTCAAGATGATGTTAAGTAACTAAAAACAAAGTGTAAAAAAGTGTTGGACGGTTATCTCCAACCCCACACTCTGAAATAATAACAAAAAAAAACAAGCAAGTAAGTGTTTTTTTAATGAAAAGTATTTATAACGGAAAAACATCAATCTTCACATCGATGTATTACTTAACCATATGTTAAAGTGTTCAACGATACATAACAACATTGTAGTATTTACTATTGTAATAAACAATATTTGTTGGATTGCAAAAATTTATAAATATAAGAACTAATTAAACTATTATTATTTGTGATCTTTAGAAATAAAAACGATATATATATATATATATATATATATATATATATATATATATATATATATATATATATATATATATATATATATATATATATATATATATTAGTTTTCGTTGTTAAATTAAAATAACTCAAATTAAAAATTTTAAAAACTAATTTGATAATTATGAATGAAAAGAAAGGAAATGGTCCCCTCAAATTTTAAAACAGGGTTGTTTAGACCATTTAATATGGGAAATATAAAACCATATAAAAGAAGCTTTTATTATACAGTTGCAGCTGGTCATTAAGGTATATATGGTCGCATATGAGCAAGGAAGTTAGGCCGAATTGAAGAGATGAAATGGTGATATATTTGTTTCATAGATAAGATTGTTATATATATATATATATATTTGTGGAAAAAATATTATTCATTTAAGAAAAAAATACAAAGGGTTTTCTTACAATAAAATTGAGGAACAAAAGGTATTACTATTTTCTCTTACTAGTGTCAATTATATATTTTCTTACTAATGTTCACCACAATTAATAAGATTATTTTGTTTCTTAGTATTATCTAGAGAGATGAAATTAATAACGAACGTGTTAGAAAATATGTTAAAGAACTGGTTCACCATTTTCTTTAGTGAATATTGTGTTTGACATTAGAAATGTTGGTTGTGGGTGTCCAACCACTTTTTTAGTTTATATTTATAGAATGTTATATTTTTTAATTAAACAGTTCATAACTTTATTTTTTGATATGTGTGTTTCTAATAAGTTCTACAATATTCAAATCTTAATGATATCAATTTATATATGAAATCTGCTCGTAAAAAAATAAAGAATTATATATAAAATAAATCATGCTCTATAACATAAATTTCCGATTTTAAGAGAACAAACAACCTCATCCTTAAAAGCTTAAAATGTTTGCATTAATATTCAATGAGGGTAAGTTACAAATACAAACAAAATTCACAAATATATTAAAAAAAGCAATACAATCCTACTGATTAATTATTATTAGTTATAGAACTTCAATAAAATTGCCTTAATTGTGAGCATGAATAGTTAAAATTATTAACTATTTAATTTGATTGACAATGAATGCAGTGGAAGAAAGATATTTTTCAGAAATTAAATAAAAGTTAGGTGAAGAAAAGTGAAAATAAATGAATGGCAGTAGAGTTTATAAATTGTTATTTAGAAATTATAGTATAAGAATTCTGTAATGGTATTAATTGCAGCAACCAAGAAGATTATAATATAGAAAGAGTAAGAAAACATTAATATTGAAGGATGAAAGTGTAAGTTGTTGAGAGTGTTTGGAAGATCTAAGAAGCAGTAAAATCTGTTCATGGCAATAGGGTGACAGTGGTGATAGGTTTTGATATTAATGACAAAAATATATGGAGAGATTTTGACTGGGCAGAGTTAAACTTTGTTGGTAGTCTCACATATGTATGATCTGGTTGAAGTAATTGGCAATGAATCAGTGTTGTGTGGGTGCAGAAGCAAAAGTGCAAATAGCTAAATGATATTGATATAGAATGGTGGTCCTAAACCTTCAAATATATTGAAAAAGGTGACCACTTTTATTAAATGTTATTCATTATTGATGAAAAAAAGTAGACTTACTCATTCACTCTTACTGCTCAGTTTCAATAGTAACTAATTCTTTTAGAGCTCTGATTACGACTTAACCATGATCCTTACATGTACCTGTATATATATATTTATTGTCCATGACCATTAAATACTACCTCAACTCTTGATTCAAATGTAGCCAACACACAAATGCACAGTTTCCAGTTCTCTAGAAGTTGCTCAGAAACTATACCATATTATATTCAATACTTTTAACCCAATAAAAATTCAAAATAACCTTTAAAGAAATTTTATCTGCATGTGATTTTATTTTATTTAAATTAACTATTTAATGAAAATTAAACTAAACTATTTTTTTATAATTTATATTGATTTTACAATAACTTTGTTATGTAGTGTATTTATTAAACAATTATTTACTTTAAACCATTAATAATGGATGGATGGATTTAAAACAAAAACATTATATATTCAATATAGCCAAATGTTCTTGAATTATAATTATCCTCACTTTAAAAAGTAAAATTGACGATAAACTGGTTTTAACATTATATCTGCATGGTATACAGTGTTACTTTAAAATTATAAATGCTAATTTATTAACATCAACTAACACTAACTCATCACCCAATACTAATTCATTACTAATTTTTAAATTATTTTTTTAAATAAAATAGTTTAACATTGGCCAAATCTATTCTAATGCTTTTTTTTAAAATTGATATTAAATCAAATTTATTTTAATATTCATTTAATTTTTACATTAGTTTGACCAATACTAATAACAATTACTTAACAAAAAATTATTGTATTATGTTTAATGATCAACAAATATAAACAAAAAATAAATAAGAAAATTGTAATAGATGAAAAATATAAATATAAATAAAAGAGGTGAGTATGAATAAAAAAATAAGACGAATAATGTGATAAGGAAATGAAAAGAAGAATGTACACAAAGTAGACGTGTGTGAATAAAATATATGAGTTGGTGAAAGAAATGAATGTTAATAAAAGAGAAAAATATGGATAAAAGAAATGAGTGTGACAAGATTTATAAATATAAACAAAAAAAGTTAGTGTGATGATATATATATATATATATATATATATATATATATATATATATATATATATATATATATATATATATATACTTTTAAATTTACACCTTTAAATTAAAAATAATTTAAATGTCCATGAATCCATAAACTTATTTTATTTATTTTTAATATTTATTTAAAAAATATCGACTAAATGGACAATAATTTTATTTATATTTAATTTCTATTTGATTTAATATTAGATAAATTAATACTAATCTTATTTATTTTTTTATATTTATTTAACTTAGTATCAATTCAATCAACATGAATTGTACTTATTTTTAATATTTAATTTAGTTAAATTCGACTTAATTTATACTAATACAAATATTTATTTATTAAAAAAATAAAAATTACTTGAAGTTTTTTAAATTTTTTAAATAAACCGCTTGCTTCATGTTAAAGTCGTCCTAACTTACTTTGTTAATGTCTAACATATTAGCGAATTCTATTAACAACGATTAAGTTAAGCTTATTAATGTTAAGTGGACTTTATTAGCTAGAGGTAAGACAATACTAAGCTGAATAAATAATAAGTATACCAAAATAATGCATTTTATGGTTTTGAAATTTAATTTATTTTAGTTTTGTTTTGAATTTTTATTTTAAAAATTAAGTTAAAATAGTATTGAGACTTTCATATAATTGTACTTTTCACAAAAGTACATATACATGAATAAAACACATACTCGCACAAAATATTATTTATTATCCCAACATTACTTGTTTTTGTAATATTAGTCATTGGCAGTGACTCACAGCATAGATTTCTCAAATGATTAAAATTTTAATTTGGATTTCACTTTGCTAAATTATTACTTAAACTTCTAATAATACATAGATTATGAGAATTTACATTTTTATACATGCACCTCAAAACAAATCACAACACACATATAACATAATCTTATAACTCGTGACACATTTAAGTTCATTAATATCTCATAACAAACATTATCATCACAGAATTTATCATTCATCTTCACATATATCAATCCTTTTATACAAGATTTAATTCAGTAGATGTACATATACACACATATGATTTACACAATTAAAATCACAAGTAGATCTTTTAAGTTTTAGGTTTTGTCCCACTTATTTTCTTTTAAACTTTTATCATATATTTTTTTCAAAATAGAAATAGTTATGTTAACGTTGTCGTGTTTTGAAATATATAATTATCCACAAATTTGAAGATTTAATTCAGTAGTTTATTGTGTATAAATGTTCTTCTTGAATGAAACTAACACCATTAGGTGACATCTAGATCTACAACTAAATGAAAACCACTTTTCTTAATTTTGTATTAATAGGGGAAACGACATTTAACGATGAAATAAATTTTGTGATGTGCCTTACACCCTTTTTGTTGTATCTGTAAACTTCTTTTCCTGTATACTTCTCACATAGGTCGAAGTACTTACACTTTTCTATGACATACTTATAGAATTATTCACAATTAATTTAACTTTATTTCAATTCAATAAATTCCCTCATTCACGATAATTTAAAAACTCAGAATTTTAATTTACATATTAGAGCCTCGTTATTTCATCACGTTCTACGTAACACAATTCACATAAATTAAATATAAAAATGATAATAACACAATTTACAATATATTTTTTTTCAAACGGGAAGCAAAAGTCAAATGGTTTATTTTCAAGTAACATTGCCATTATCAATCATTATATTTGAAATATTATTTATTTTGAAGTTTGAAGTCTTTGTCGTGATTTTATTTTTAAAAAACATGAAAGAAGATTGGAAGAAGAAAATATATTTAAATTATTTTTAACTGTAACTCAAAAACGATATGATACTATTATATGTAACTCAAAAAATTCTAATAAAGGTAATAAATCAATATATAATAATTAATATTACAGTAGAAAGCAATTTATGTTATCAGTACTCTTATAAAACCTGACTTTAATGATATTTAAATATTATATTTAAACTTACAATTCGTATAAATATATAATATATAATATATATGTGATAATATACGTTGCTGATAAAAAGAGATAATTGACGTAGAATTAAACTTAATCCAACTTCTGTTTCTCTATGTGGACTTAATTTCATTTTACAAAATATCTTTATTTTATTCTGTAATCCAATCAAATAATTTAAGCAAATGAAACAATTAGATTATATATTCTTATTTCAGGGCAAGAAAACAACACGTTACATCTTACATATGACATAAATGTATTTAGGTAGAACATCAACATTTTTTGTAGGAAGCAAGAGGGTTTCTTTTTTAATTTAAATAAATAAAAAGAAATCATACGGTGACGGTAAGGATGACTATGAGACACGGAAAAAGCTGGGTTCCTTAATGTGAGCATGAAATGTAAACGAGGTTTGGTGGATAACAAAAACATGAGCTGGTTTGGTTAGGTAGCTGTATTGTGTGTGTAGAAGATTGATGCAAGACAGACAGCAACCAGACATGTGCTGACAACACCAGTTGGGTTTGTTCCATGGAGAGAGTAGAACCACAAGAAGAAGAAGAAGAAGAAGAAACCCATCAACCTCTTTTGTCTTTAGGGTTAATCAAGGGTCTAAGCCAACCATCTAACATGTTAATCATAATATTGTTGAGTTTAAAAATTTAAGATTTTTTATAATGATGATGTTAATTTTGAAAAGTATGGTAGGTTAAAAAAAAGGCAGAAGCTAAAGTGTGGACCTAGAAGTATGTGAATGAGGGATGTGTGTGTTTTGTGAAGGAGATTCCTCTGACTGTGGTTCTTAAAAAATGTTCCCATTCCCATGAATGAATGAATGAATGAATGAATGGTAATTGTAAGGATTATTGGCCCCATGGGTGGGAGAGAAGAAGAAAACAAAGAGAGAGACAAAAGTTGGCAGCTTGACAGTGGCGTTTGTACTTGGTGCTGTGGTTGGAATCAACAGTGAAATGACAAGCAGAAGGGTACCTCAATTTATGAACTTTCCAACTGTGTAAAGCGACGTAAGGGCATTCAGACTATTCCCAGTTTCCACTTTTCAGTAATAACGCCACTGCTATACTCACACCTCCAATATTTCTCATTCTCAACATATTTCTGTTTCATGCATAACTTCAAATTCACCCTCTGTCAATCCATTTTTTAAGTTTCTTTCGCTCCTTTTTATACACATGCTGACAATTTCCCCTTCTTAATTTTCAGCCTTTCACAGAATGTAGTAGTAGTAGTAGATGCAATGCAATAATGCACATTCATGCTATTCATTTTATTCATTTTATTCATTTGCTTTTCTTTTCTTTTTCCGTGCGATAATCCAGATAGCTTCTGCTCGGTAAGATGATTTCTGGAAGATGGCTCGGCAAGAAACCCGGGGGCAAATGACGTTACTTGTACCAAACACTGCAACTTCCTTTTAGCCTTTCTTCAACATTTTCTTTTCATAACCGAATTACACACAATTTCATCCAATTATGAAAGTATTAAAGTTAATTAGTGATAATGTTAACTTTGAATATATAAATCTTGTCTTATAAGTTTGTTTTATATAATTGAATTAGATATAAAATTTACTTACTAACGTAGTATTAGAGTCATGAATTAGAATTTATCTTAACAAAATTTGTTATTTGTTAAATTCATAGTGTCACTCGTTATTAGATTATTCATTAATGTTTAATTTCACATTCGAGATTTATATGTCTCAACATAAGAGGATGAATTGAAGAGCCTACATTAATTAAAGATAAAGCAAATTTATAGTCCACATCTTATTATAATATCAAAGTTATGAGTTAGAGTTTATTCTAAGGAGATTTGTTATTGATTGAACTTATTATCTTTTCTTCCATTATCGGGTTATTATTAAATGATTCATTAATATCTAATCTTTAGATTAAAGATGTATATGGCATATGATGAAAGAATATGTTCAAAGACCGACTTTAAATAATAAATAAAAAAAGTTTAGAATATATAAATTAATGTTTTAAAAATTAACTTTATATGATTAAATTAAATTTAAATTTCACTCCTTAACCTTCACTTTTAATAAATACATATATGTATCCAAATAAAAGTCAATTAAAATATTATAATTTATCATTATTCATAAAATTAAAAATTGAAGGTTAGAATTTCTTAAACGCAATCTACATCTCAAAAATTCAATCATATATATTATATGAAACTGTTTGAGGCAAGAGAAAATTAAAAAATAAAAATAAAAATAAAAAATTGTGAAAAATTTAATTAACATGATAAATAAAAATAATAATTAATAAATTTTAAATATTGCTATTTTAACCATATGAAATTATAATAAGTTATTTAAAATTATACTTTCAATTTTTATTCTTTCCTAATGCATATTTGATTACAAGAGAAAGTTACACCTTAAAAATTCATAATTGATTTTCACCAACTAAGGTTGATTTTTCCTTTCCCAATCTTTGTGACACCTTTAATAGGAAACACAGAGTGAGATAGTATACTATTTTTTTAATAATTTAATTGTAATATCATTCTAAACCCCAAGTAAGCTTATTATAGTTTTCCTATAATAAAAAAACTTCAGTGAACACTATAGTACACTTTTCCAGTAAAATCAACAAATGTTCCCATGAACGTAAAATATTAAGAGTGCAGTCCACGTGTCACGTGACCCATAGGCCCAGTGATATTTAATATTTTTAATTGAAGACTTCATACAGTAGTAAAGGCCCATTCATAATTCACAGCATTACTTGGATCATATCAAATGAAAAAAAGAAATTAACCGTAGTTTATTTAATATAAAATACTGTGACTGTTTACAAATAGGTGAATTGTAGTTACTTTTTTATAAACTTAAATTAGTTGGTATAAATATCAATTCCACGAAGAAAATAAATAATCTTTTAAATTAAGACAATAGTTAAAAGGATTTAAATACATAATTTAATAAACTAATGTATTTATTATTTAGTATATATGGGTAAAATGTATTTAAATTATTTTGTAACATCCTATTTTTAATAATAAAATACTACTAAAATGAATATTACATATATGATAAATTAACTATTATAAGAAACAAACTTACGAAAGACAATATCTACACTTGTAGATTCGTCCGACTTCTATACTGAATCCCCTTGATCACCTATCGTTGAAGTAACTGAAACAAATGTCTCCCTAAGCTCACACCAATCAGGTGATTATTGCAAAAGAGAAAACATACAAAAACAGACAACAGAAAAGCAAGAGTAAGCTAGTTTAAATAAAAGAAAACGATTATATTTATCAACTATATTTCATATAATTATACATAGTCATTTCTAACATGAAATACTTGATGCGAGACACTACACTGACTTTGACCGTCCGGACTTAGAATGATTGTCGAGCTATAGCAGATCATGCACTCGTGGTGGCCTCTACTGCTTTGCAAAGCCATTGCCAATGGGTTTCACCCTACCACACTCACGAGGTTAGTCTGTTCCGGGCCTTGAGGCATACTGAAAGCCCCCAAGACTAAGACCTCCTGCTACTCCTCACGACATGGTTCAATCCTCTCTACTTGAGAATGAAAGACCATTGGAGTTTCAGGATAACCCTCAAGACTGAGCTTCTTGCAATCATTCTAAACTTACACAGGGCACCACCATTTAACCTCTCCGTGAGGATCATGGAATTACGTCCATCAACCATACTTTGAAATCACATACATACTTTCACTTGTAAATTCACTCATAATAATACCCAATTATATATTATCATACACCCTCAAACACACTTTCACAATACAAGCAACACTTGACTTAATTCAACTCAAGACAAAGAAATAAAGAGTAGACTAACTCAGACCTTTCGCTCAGCGCACCCTATTCGCAATGCGAAACCAGAAGTTTCTCGCACAGCGACCTATTTCGTTGTGCGAATTAACTCGCAGAGGTACCAGACGTCAACCCCTCGCATAGGTCGCTATGCGATGCCCACATAGACCAAACTCAACAAACACTCGTTGTGCGTCCCCTTTTCGCCATTCGAATAAACTTGACAGTGCTCCCAGACCACAACCAGTAGCACAACGCCCAGATTCGCCATGTGAATCATCAAACAGAGAGAAAACCTCTCAAACCATTAGCACAGCGCACCAGTTAGTTGTGTGAATGCCTTGACAAAAAGCATCTCGCCAGGGTGACTCGCTGTGCAAATCCATTCGCTCAGCGAGTCTGCATAATCTGCAAAACGAAAATCTGCATAATTATGCAACTCAAACCCCAATTACCAATTCTATCTGTTTTTCTCAACTTCTAACACTCCTAAATGATTTTACATACCTAATTAAACTTGACTAAGTGATTCTAAACCTTCCTAACTTTCATCTAAAGTGTTTTTGGATAGTTTCCTAATCTAAAACATCAAATTCATCAACTTAAGGACCCAAATCACAATCTATCACTTTGAACATGTTTTTGACCATTTTGATGACTCAAACAAGTCACAAGTAACTTACCTAAACTGTCCCAACAGACCAATTGAGCCCTTGACCTCTATTTCTTGTTTCCACTACCTCACTTCCTCTAAAATGACTCTAAACAAGCACAATTCACTTTACTTTCTATCTAATCACTACTATAACAGATTACTCACCTTTAATATGTTCAATTACAGCTGCACACACCATTCAATTCAGTTCACAATCATCATTTCACAGTTTCATGATTTGGCATTCAAACTATAGATAATTTAATCTACTCAAAACCTAAGATTCAACTCAAACAGCACCATAACACAGAATTTATCACACACACATGTCATACTACTAATTAAAACAAAAATCCAGCTTCCCTTACCTTGACTCAATAGCTCACACCCTCTAAACGCTCAGCGGATTACTTGTGGTACAAGGAACTCTCAGAAAACCTACAATTCACCGATTAACAGTTGGAACCCAACCTTAGAATAACTAAAAATTTAGAAATTCAAGAAGATGAACACCCAGTTCATGCAAGAGCATAATCATCTACAAAAGTTAAGAACCCTAAAGGCCAAGAAAGAGGGTTTTTCACTTACTTGACCAAATCTAAAAATTTATCGGTGAAATAGGCAGCTATTGACGCCAGTATCGTATAGGCACCTCCTGATTGTCAAACCGACACTCCAAATGAGAGAAGATCTATAGAGATAGAAGTGTTTTAGATAATGAACCGAGCTTTAGAAAGCTCTATTTATATTATAAGATTATTTTAAAGTAACTTGTTCGTCTCATTATTTTAGTACACTTATCTACTATAATACTATATTTTCTAAGTTCTTATTATAAATAAAAACATTACTATTTAAAAAAATTATTGTTCATAATAAATTAAAAGCAATTATAAATTGTATGTGATTATTTTAATTATTAAAATTAGTGTATTTTTTAAATATTTATAAATTATTTATATTTTAAAAATAATAATTAAAAAAAATAAAAAACAACATGTGTATATAGTTATAAATAAAATAAATTTTAGTTATTGAAATAAAAAATATAATAAGTAATGTTGCGTAAATAATTTTTTATTATAAATAATCATTTAAATTTAAAAGATTAGTTACTAAAATGATTAAAAATGTAAGTAATTATTGAAGTAAAAAAAGTAGTTACTAAAACTATAAAACTAAAAAATAGTTCTTTTACGAATAATTGTTTAAATTTAAAAATAGTAATTAAAATGATAAAATTGAAAAGAAAAAATAAGGAAAAGAACAAAAAGATATATCTTCTTTATATATAATTATAATATAGATATTAAATATTTTACTTAGTTGAATTATGTTCTTGAAAACAATTTATATAATCATTTAATAATATAATATCAAAATTAGTATATAAAATAAATTACCGTTATTTTAATACCATGTAATAATAAAACTGAATCATTGAATATAAACTAAAAATAATATGTATAGAAGTTGAAATTAGGTCATACACAACTTAGAACAGAAAAAAAAAATGAAAAATTCTATGGAGGTTATATGGTGAGTTATGACTAGAAAGTAACGCGATATTGGATGTAGCGACTACTTGACAGCGATGTGGAGGCGCGTGAGTAACGTGATGGTGGTTGTTAGAATTTAAAAAGAAGATGGAAGAAGAGAAAAAAAAAAAGAAACAAGAAGAGCGAGAACGATAATCCAATAAAGAGCAAGAGAGAAGAAAGAAGATATAAAAAAAATCCAATTACATGTTTTTATTAATGAATTTTAACGACAGCCAAAAATTATTAGTAATTATTAAAAAAATTGTAGTCATTAATAATTACGAATGGATTTTATCATGTGGATGAATAATTTACTGATAATTTTTTTAGTATTAATAAATTTAAATTATTAACAAGTTTTTGCTTATTGAACTTATCAATGTTATTTTTTTAATATATATGCAAATTAAAGTTAGGTTAAATGTTATTTTTTCTCATGTTAGTTTTTAAGTATCTCTATGAGAAGAAATCCCAAATAATATGGAGGAAGAAAAGTTAAGTTTCTTACCAAGATGAATAATAAAAATTATGTTAAAAATAAACTTAAAACTTAATCAAACTTTCATTTTATTAAATTAGCATCACCTTAAAAGGCACTTTTCTAATGTTGAAAGCCAAACTCACCACACACGAATGTATAATATATATATTATAATTTATTGAGATTTGGCAGTGTGTTCTGGCAATAAAAAGGAGGTCATAGTCATGAATTCACAATTGACCAAGCGAAGGGTATTATTATTCTTTCTTTTTAGATGTCAAACAATTATTGAATTTGAAACTTTATGAGCAAACCTAATAGCATGTAAGATGTGGACCAAAGATATGAGGAGTGAAACTCAGAATCTTTTCAAAATGTAAATAAGGTAAGTAATTATTTGGTTCCATAATATTATTAAACCATTATTCTATCACTTCTTTTGATGTGTTTTTTTAACAAGTTGATGTGACACGACCATTATATCCTCAACGCGGAGCTTTCTCAGCAACTGTTGTTCTCCAATGTCAGGTTCAGGTTGTCGTTTCTTTCTTCGCTAATTTATTGATGTGAACCGTTACACTTTACTCCGGGAGGACCATCTTAACAAGGCCATTTTCGACAACCAAATATTATTACAATTTTTTTAACAAAATTATTATTTTTTAGTTAGTTTTATAAATATAAATTTCTTAATATATAATAAAATTAACAAAAAGAATACCCACATAAACCAATTTATTCCAGGACTTCTTCATTTATTATTGAAATATTATTTGTGTGGATCACCTTCAAAAAATATTTATTATTAAAATGTTAACTTGTATAGTTTGGTCATTTGTATTATCATGATTAAATGATTTCATTTGTTGTTTAATTTTGTAGAAAGTTTTCAAATGAGTTTCTTTATTTTTATTTGTCTCAATTTAATTTTTGTTTTGGAAACTTTAATACAATTAAGTTGCTTTTAACAATCTACATGAATAAAAATGTGTCATATGTTGTTCATATTTTTTTATTTTTCTAATAAAAAAATATCAAATTGTATAAAAAAAATTGTAAAGATTTATATAGAAATTAAATTTTAAAATTTTTATAAAGATTTATATACAAATTAAATTTTGTTTGAATTTGAAGAAGAACAAAGTTGTTTAATTTTGAAAAACCTTAAGACCAAATTGAGATAAAATAAAAATACAAAAACTAACTTGAGACAAAATAAAAATATAGGAACCAAATTGAGACAAATGAAATGACACGTGGCCTGACAGTGACACTTGACACTCTCGGTACCACGTCACACGATCATTACCACGTAACACAATGTCAGCTTGACACGTGACAAATATTTTATTTGTAAAAAATAAAAAATATAAATATAAATAATTAAAAAATATTTCAAAAAAAATCACAAGCTAACATGTGTCACCTGTTTAACCGTGTTAGTATGAAACTAACAATAAAAACTCAATTAAGACAAACAAAAATAAGAGACCTATTTAAAAAAAATCACTAAAAATAAGAGCTATCCAAATAATTAAACCTTAAAATAATCATATTTGTTACATGAGAAAATTTTATTGTAGGTTGGAGTGGAAGTATACAATATCGAGGAATTACTAGTTGTACTATAAGTTCCATGTTGTACCTATTCTTTTATTCACCTTTTTAATCCTTATGATGGATGCAAATTCATGACGTGCATAATAGAAAGTAACTTTACGCATGTTACAATATTTATATTCCATTAAATTTTATAAAAACACTCACTCTCTTAATTCTTTCAAGTATTGTTTAGAGGATTTTTCACAACATAAAGTTATAATAGTTTTTTAGAGTTTCATAAAATATAAGATTTCGTAATTTATCATTTTTCATTTAAATAAAAATATTATGTTTTTTCATTTTCATTTTATGTAAACGTGTAAATAAATATTTATTATTTTTCAATAAAATAAAGATATATTAGCTGTTTTCCCGCTTTTAAAAGAAAGTATATAAATAGGAATTAAATTTTTTGGGAAAATAAAAAGAGAGAAAAACTCCTAAAATAGAAAAAAAAAAGTAAAAAGAATGATTTTTGTATATGTTTATTAATAAAATAAAATAAAAACACAAGAATCATTTTACGACCGAAAGATAATAGAGATAAGTATTCACTTAAAAACCAAAATGATAAGAGTGTCATGAATTAAGAAATCTTAAAGGAAATAGCTGTAACTAAATTAATTTCTGAAATTATTTGCAGCGATTAATTAGATACATTATCGGGGGGCCTTCTCACACGTATTTATTACTGTCTGTTATTAATGAATACATATATTTGTTATGTAACAAAGAGAAAGTGATAGCTTTAATTGCAATTTGACGTTCAAGTCGAAGATGACACACAAGTTCAGAGTTTTAGTTGGTGAAGAGTGGTATTTTAGGGAGAAGATTTATGATATTTGCGTCCACCGAACAAGAATGAAAACAGTGTTATGGAATTTCTTCAGAAATTGAAGAGGAAGGTTGTGGTGAAATTACCCAAAAGCCCCAAACTTAGGTATGAAGAATAAATGGGTGGAGATTGATGGGAAAGGTCCCACATCGGAAAACCGGCAGAGACGAAAATGACCGAACATTTTTGGTGAAGGTGACAGAGGAATTGTGTAGGGTCAAGACATGAAAGTTGGTTATGAAAAGATGAGTGGAGGCAATCATGAATGAATAATGTTGTTTGATAAAATTTCACAATTGTAAGGATAAAATAATTATAAAAGAAATAAAAAACTTTTATTTTTGTAAGAAAAAAAATAATAATAAAAAATATTAAAAGAAAATGTAAAAAATGGGTGTAAAAAAATCTAGTTATGAAAATACCATTATGGATGGTGTTATGAGAAGGGTTGAAAAAGGAGAAAGGTTTATGCTAAAACCATGTCCCCTCTCCCAAGATGCTTATTGCCTTCAGTCATTTTCAAGGATCACTGAACCATCTATCTTTTCATTTAATACCATTTGTTTCTTTCCCCTTCCAAATCTTCTCATATTTAATACTGTGAAACCCACTTCATATAAAAAAATGTTTGCTCCTTCTCTTTCTCCAATATTCATTTTTTCTGCAAACTATCAACAAAAGAAACACATTGAAGTATCTGCATCTGGGTGTTCATATTTTTCATGGTTTGTTAATTGATCATCAAATGCTGACTGTAAACTGAATGGTGTATAGTGTAGCTCAGATTACAACATGACAAGCGAGTTTGTGAGAAAAACTTAACTTGAATTTTCACCCAATATATATATATATTCTTATAAAGGAAATGGTAAAGTTTTAAGTGTGACAATAATTTGGTTTAAAAAATAGGTTTTACTTCCTGCACCCCATAATTACTAATTGGACACCTTATTTTTAAAATGACTGTTCTACCCTTTATAATTTATTTCATTCTAGCTTTCCAAATTATATATGTATATTCTACACCATTCCGAAACATTAAGTTCAAAACATGTTTTTGGAATTTGTAATGCAAAATCATGTTCTTACTAACATGTTTTCTGAACCATATATATCTTGCACTTTTCAATCCAGAACATGTTACAGATTAAACAGTGTAAAAAGGTGTTCCGAAACAAGTTTTCTGGAACGTATATATCTTACACTTTTCTTAAACACTTAATCCAAAACATGTTACAGATTGAACAATCTAAAAGAAGTGTTTCGGAATGATCAATCCGAAACATTTAAATATATATATATATATATATATATAACAACAATTTATTATAATGAGGATGAGGGCCATGTGTGCCAGTCTAACTTAACACATCAATGTTTTGGGCTCAGGCATGTCAAGTATATTGCAGGTCCAAAAACACTAGCATTAGCTCCACGTTGCCTTCTAAATTGTACTGTTTCCATCAAAGATCATGATGAAAAATATATTTATCATATTTATCGCCATAATAAAAGAATTTAAACATATTTTTTAATTTTCTATTTGACTCGATGTTTTTGGTTAACCTACTATAAAATATGTGAAAATTAGTCCTACAAAAACCATAGTTATTTTTTAGTCCTTGAAACAAATAACCAGGTATCTGTCCTCCAAACAATTTACATTCTTACTTGTCAAACCAAAAACCTCATGACCCATTATATAAACGCAACCCAGTCAACGCAAAACACAATTTTCACACTTGTCCATCCAATTTTATTGCTCTTTTATTTTTTATTTTTGACAAAATTAAGAATTAATAAAAAGAAATAAAAATAAAACATTTGGTAATGTATCCTTCATCTGTCACATAAGCAACCATATTATCAGAGTTACTATACCAAATTCAGGTAATAAAACATACTGAAATCTATTCAAAATAATCATTTTTTTAGCATAAGATTATGTGATTGTGTCTCCAACACAACACAACACATTATTTTCCTCCTTGAGAGCCCAAAACGTTCAAAGATAATTATATTAGTGACAAGCGTATCTCAAGCGGCACAATCATGTATTGAAATTTAATGTACATCTCTCATCACAGTATTTCTAGACCTCTTGTAATTAAAATAACTAAGATGCATTTTCCACCTAAATGAATAATTAGCCTTTCAAATATAAAATAAATAAATAAACAGAAGGACCGTGGACATGACAATAATTACAACTCACCTTTTTCATAATAAGTTTATGCTAAATTTACACTGGGTGTCGGTATTTTATAACAAGTTGTAACATTCTGAGGAAATAATATACAATGTTCAAAGCACCCTTGCCAAATACCATCTTCTAATTCCATAATCATCAGTTACCATAAAAATCAGTTGGTAAGCTGTTTCAGGAGAGAATGACCAACTGTAGTCAAATAACTAAAGACATACCTTAGTTGGCAATACTCATTCAATTAGTGACGGATTTCTGTTTCTTAGAGCTGTGAATTTGTGTTCTAAATCCTATGCTATAGAACTCAATCACATCTTCATAAAAGAATTACTAAAAAAAGGATAAGACGAAAAAGAAGCACCACCTTAAACCACAGTGGTAAAGTCGGTAGTGGGAATTGAAAACTTTGTCCACATCATTCATCTTCAGAATCTAAATAGTAGACAAGCATCAATACAAGCCTGCAAATGGAAAGTTGAGGAAAATGATAAATAGTCACGAAAAATGTTGCTTAAGGGTATGTATTTTAGAAAAGGGGGGACGAGTTTTCCATTTCCAATTAATGTTTTTTTATTTGATAACAAAATTATTGATTAACATAAACTTTATGTGTTAATCTCTTTTTTATTTTTATAAATAACCTTTTAAATTTGAAAATAAAATATTTTTCTTCCCTTCCATCCCCTACCGTACCCAACTTCAAGAAAAAAAAAACATTCATTTTATTTTGTAACAAGATAAAAAGGAAAAAAATACTCATAACAAGAAGGCAAGTGAACAGGCTAGGTACTTTGCAACCCAATATTTCAGAGCCTGGAATGGTTATAAATTATAATAGAGGTATAGTACTGTTCATCTTCACCAATCTAACACAGGTCGCTTAACCTTTCTAAAAGGTTCCTTTGCTCACAAACACATTAATATGGCAGCAAAGATCTTTGAGTTCCATTCAGTTAGTGGTGTATAAGCACATACTTTAATGCAGTGAAAACTCTAATTTCAGTTCCTAAAATTTAGGTACAGAAGTGGAATACACTAGGAAGCAAGTTCATGTTTCTCATGATCACTTAAAATGAAAACACACGTTTAAAGATCCAAAATAAGAGTTCCCAATTGTGTATGATGAAATCCATTGCAGCATCCATTACTATTGGTATGATTTGGAAGGATATCAGGAACCTGTTCAAGAATCCATCCTCATCAAGCATCAACAGCCAGTTGCAATTCTGCCTTGTGATGGCAACTATAGTTATTTTGTTGAAGGAGGTTGACAGAAGGTACAAAATTTGTGAAATCACGTAAGACCGAAAAATAGCTTTAATTAACCTTAAAGGAAACTTTGTAAACCTTATTTGCTCCTGCATCTATGTAGAGAAGGTTTTAATGGATAGTAGACACACGTCTGTTACATGATATCGCAGACTAAAACTAAAGATGTGAAGAATACCATTTCACAAGGACTGCTATGTCATGTATGTCCCCAAATCAAGTATTAAACTTAAACCCAGCTATACTTAGATAATCTCTCTTGACAAGTATCCTTTCAAACCAGAGTAGATGTGAAGGTGATGTATAAAATAGGATAGTAACGATGGTTGATGGGCTGAGTCTTTATGAAGAAACCCAAAAAGGCAAAATAAATTACTGCATAGGAAAACATTAACAGCAAGTTCCAACTCCTTCAAGCAGTTGCAGTCATTATGAGACCTATTGAATACTGCCAAACTTTACTAGCTAAAACACTAGGCACTGTCCCCCAACGCATTTTGGCCGTAAGTAAAATGGGTTACTTGCCTC
>NW_028274496.1:0-41041 GCF_029865625.1 Vigna umbellata | reverse complement strand
CATATTGCTGACAACTATCCATTTAAAATGACAATAAATTTGGATGACGACCCTCTAGTTGATGATGTACATGCAATTCGGGAATATCACAATGAGAGAATATAATATGTCTAATCCATATGATTATGTATGAATTTCATATTTGTGTAAAAATTTCTGGCTTTTCTTAAATAATATGTTATATTATAAGTCTTTTATAATCTTTCATCTTATTTATTGTGACAGATATATGGATGAGACACCACATTCATCAGGGGATGAAGTCCCCACATCTAGACCCACCAGAGGAGCGACGAGGTTAAGACAACTTATACTTAGAACAAATGCAAGTGAGAGAACACCTATCATTATTGATGTGGTCACCAGAGTAGCATCTAGACCAAATGCAAATGTTTTTAGGTCTTACCTTGGAGTACTAGCACGTGATTGTATCTCTATCCTTAATCCATCATTTGACCATGTATCTGAGGCTAATTAGAATATAATCTGGCAAGATCTATTAGTAAGTTAATCAATATTGCTCCAAATTCTAGTTTCTTTATATTGATAAATTTGTATTGATATAAGGTTATTACTTTCTTTATTGTAGATGACATTTGATATTCCAAATGTCGCAAGCCTAAGGAGTAGGTGTTTATCTGCAATTGCTGAAAGATTTTGGGGTTTTAAGAAAAATTGACGTCAATATATATATTTGGAGCAAAAAGAAATGAAACTCTAGGGTCAAAGTATTCTGCAATAGACGAAGAAACTTGGCGTCAGTTTTTACAACTTGGTTCATCCGAGTCGTGGCAGGTAAGTGTAGGTAAAATCATTCAATTCATAATTCCCCCAATTTTATATGATAAAATTTATTTCATTTTGTCACAGGAAACAAGGTCTAAAGCATAGGGTATAAGTGCTCAAAATAAAAATCCATACTTACTATCTCGTTGTGGATATAGGAAGCTTGAGGAAAAAATAATTAAGCAAAAGTCAGATAGTAGGCTTCCACTTTCTAATGGTGGTGACCCTTCTTCTCCTCCTCCTTCACCACCATCTCGACACGAGAAGTGGAAGTTAGCTCGTCTAAGATCATCGGGCTCCTACACTTCTGACAGTGCTAGAGACATCTAAAAAAGAATTGTAAGATGTCATTTATCTTATTTTGACAACAATTTTGTTATATATATTACAGAGATATTTTAAATAATTTTGAAGTTTTTTTTTATGTTACAAGACTCCTTGGTTGAGCAGAGCTCCCAAGGTCACACAAGAAGGTCATCAGGATATTCTTGCCACTACTATTGGACGACTTGAGCACCCAGGACGAGTGCGTGCTGCTGGAACTGACATAGGCATTAAACAATTCTTTGGGTCTTTCTCGCGTCCATCTTCATACGGATTAAGTAAACAGTATGAACAAAGGCTGAAATAAGACATCAGAAAGGAGATCACGCAGGAGATCACAATAAAGGTCAGGGCAGAGTTATATGATGAAGTCGTTGAAATGGTTATGCGCCAGTTTCAGCAGTTTGAGAGTTATGGCATGTGTTCGCTGCCATCTCCTATAGCAGAACATGTTGTGCCTCCTATAGGTAAACTTAATAACAATTTTTGTTTATTAATTTACTTTTTGTCTAACCTAACAATTAATTTGACAAGTCGAAGCGGCAAAGGAAGTTTCTCAACTGCTAGTGCTTTAGGGGACGACATGGATGATACTCGTCCATGTCAGCTATATATTCTATATCCTACTGGGACCATGCTAGTGGCTCGTGGCAAAGTCTATGAGGCATCCATTGTAGTGCATGGTATGGAGCTAGGAGAAGATGAGGTCAAGGTCACGGTCGATGAAGTTGTCATACCAGATGCGTTTGTTCATTTGCCTACAGAGGAGTTTGTGACTGTGGCACAGGAATTTAAGTGCTTCATCACCTGACCTAGACATTTGGTTGGTGTTGTATCTAACCCCGGTAAAAACTCCTACTATATACTTCCCAATTTTAAACTTTACTTCTTATTGACGTCATAACATAACCATGTTTTCATGTAATAGTAGACAAAAAAAAACGAAAGTCCTACACCGAAGAAGACTCATTTATCTGAGGACGACCCTCTTGGTGCGTTAGACAAGCTTTGTAACATCATTGTATATACGTTGATGATTGTACCATGGGATTCTACTACATTTGGAAGACACACTAAGATCCTATTGTACTTGCATCAACAAAATGTTAAGGAGCTTGTGTCAGGGAGAGAAAAGATTAGTATTTCACTCATTTAGTTGTGGATGATGTAAGTTTATGAGAACTTTTTTATATAAGATTGATTTATTAAGTTACTATATCAGATCATTTCTTCATTACAGGTATATTTTGGTGTAAGTAACAAGATGGGGTTTAATGATGTATATGAGTTCATTGACCCCCAAATGACTCACGAAGGAAATAAATTTGATGACATCCATGCATACATCACTAGCTGATTTGCAATAGGGAATGAGCTATATTTACTTGGGTAAGTGAATTTTGTTAACTTTAAAGTTTCATTTACGATTTTAGTATATGACAATGAAGTTATTACCAATTTCAGGCGTCATTGACAGCTACTTGTGATCTCCATACCGGAGAACACTGTTGTACGATTTTAGTATATCATGTAAGTCTCCTCCCAACCCCTTTAGACAAGTAGTAGATTGGTAAGAACCTCAATGTTTGAACTGTCTTTGTTATATAAATGTATGCTAAAGCAATTTTTTTTTAATAGTTCCCTAACAAAACATATGATGTTTTCTGGGAGATCAACTGCTAAAGCTAAAAAGCTTGCATGGTTGGCCCTTAAGGTTTGGTATTTTAGTCCATACTTTGTTACATTTTGTACCATTCCAATGATGTTACTTAACATTTTATAATTATGATGATATATTGTAGTGTAATAAACAAACCGGGTCATATAACTGTGGTTATTACATCATGTATTGGATGATGACCATTATTCGTGCACGTGTTACTAGTGGATAGGAAACGGTAATATTTTGGTTTGAATTTTATTTTCTCTATAGTTTACATTTCATATATACTAATTGAAATCATTGTGTTTTATGTAGAGATTCAATTTTACTACTTCAATTCCAGAGAAGTCCCTTAACATAAGGAAAGTACTTGTTAAATATGTAATTCAACTCTATAATATTATGTAGATATTAGGATATAGTAAGTTCTACCTCAGCATATTTATTATTAGTTTAACTTTGTACATTGAATTGATTTATTCTTCTAAATTGATTTATGATTTCATTGAATTGATTTATGCTTCTAAGAAGTTGATTTATGATTACATTGAATGGATTTATGTTTTAATATAATTTATATTGAAAATATATGTTTCTAGATTATTCTGGACTATTCTGGGTATTTAAATATATGCAGGTGTGTTTTTGCAGTTGGGAATGTTGAAGAAACATACATGTTCTTAAAAAAATCCAAAGGAATATGCCTCGGTGGTGACCATAACCGAGGCAGAAAGTCTTCTATATCATCGGTTCAGGTCACAATCGAGGCAGAAAAGCTAGCAAAAAAGCAACAAAATAAAAAATAAAAAACACTCTATAGCCTCGGTTCAGGTCCCAACTGAGACAGTAGGGCTTCACATACTGCCTCGGTTCAGTAGGAACCGAGGCGAAAAGTCAGTCAAAACAAATAGAAAAAGGAAAAACTCTATTGCTTCAGTTACTTGTGAATCGAGGCAAAAATCCTACCAGTTTTTGCCTCGATTTTGAACCGAGGCAAAAAGTGATAGACTTTTTGCCTCGCTTGTATATGTCTCGATTCAGGAGCCGCTACTTATAAGCAAAAATAACCACTATCGTTTCCTTTGACTACACTAGTGTTTGTTCCTAAATTGCATGAACCATAATAAGTTTTTACCTAATTTTTGTAGTAACCCTAATTTTGAAATTTATGATTTTTCTTTTAATTGGTTTTGAAAAATTCCCAATTTTGAACTACTTTACTTTTGAATCCCCAATTGAATTTCCCATTTTTTGATTTTGT
This sequence comes from Vigna umbellata, assembly GCF_029865625.1. Lineage (NCBI taxonomy): Eukaryota > Viridiplantae > Streptophyta > Magnoliopsida > Fabales > Fabaceae > Vigna > Vigna umbellata. The sequence goes on along the minus strand of NW_028274496.1, from coordinate 37,007 downwards.
ACCCATGACCTAATTCTACAAAATCCGACCAATCTTCTTTTTCTTCTTCATTGCACATGGCGATGGGTTTGGAGTCACGGGGAAGCCATGGTGGTTTCTCATTCCCACATCCAAGGCTTGAAGTGGTGGAGGCACGGGAAAGCCATAGTGGGTCTGGTTTCTTAATAATCATATGTGGTATTCATGAGCTAATATCTTTGTGGAAATGCATGAAAGTAAAAAAAAGTTCTTTCGTAGATGATTATGTGGTATTTCTTCAAGAAAATAAGGAAAATAATGATATGTTGGGAGATGATCCAACCAACTTTTGAAAAGTCATGCAAGATCCTAATTCAAAAAAAGAGATCGAAGTAATGAATAAAGAGTATAAGTCTATGCAAGACAATAAAGTTTGAAAACTTATCCCATTAAGAGAAGGATTGAAACTCATTAATTGTAAATGAATATTTAAGACCAAAAGTGTAACATCCTCTCTATTTTCATATTAGTTACTAATCATATTTAAATTTCATAGTTAAATATTTAATATAACAAAGGTTTAATACATCATTTGGTCTGTACTTTTAGGGGTTTGGTTCAAAGTAATACTACCTTGTAAAAAAGTTCAGTAAGACCCCATAGTTCGTTAAAAAATGTTCAATCCAGTCTTTTTTGCTCACGCCGTTAAAAACATAACGGTGCAAATACCAATGTGGCATCTCATAAGCACGTGGCAGGCAAAGACGTTAATAGGTGGAATTAAATGATTTTTTAATTTAATTATTTTTTAAAAAGTCTCGTCCACATTACCACCCTGACACGTCATCATCACCATCTCTAGACAAACCCTAATTTCTCTCCAAGAAACCCTAGTCGTCGCACCATCCAGCGCTGTCACCGCCATCCTTGTCGGCAGTCATCTTCTTCAACACATCACGCGCCACCACCATTTGTTTTCTTGAACAAAAACTCCCATAATTCGGGTTCTTGCTCGCGCAAGGGCATTCTTCGTCTTCCTAGTTGAGGGTTTGATTAAGTAGGGAACCTTCCTCTTCTCTCTTTCTCTTCTCTTTTGTGGTTATTGATCCAAGGAAAGAAGGTGTCACTCCTTCTTCCCTTGTGTCTTAGTTTTGGGAGGTTCGCAAGGATGAGAGGTTGGATTTGGTGCGTTGCCATAACGGTGGGGATCGTAGAGGCTGGGTTCTCCTTCGAAGCAGTAGAGGTTGGGTTCTCCTTCGCAGCAACCTAAGAGCGAAAGTCACGATGAATTTAGAGGTTTCAACAAGTTTACAAAAATAATTGGATTAGGCTAAAATGTTTACATAGTATTATTAAAATATTTCTCTCCACTATGATTGATGAGATTTATAATTGAAGGTTACGCTAAGAGAAATAATTCTCACATTTTAGTACAAAAATTAGATCTCCATATACTGTCTAGTTTTGAGTTCCCTTGGTAAAGATTTTATTTTTTTCTTTGTTAACCGTTAGATTAGGATGACATTTTTATTCCAAATTCATAAGACATAATAATTCATTTTGACCATCGCGATTTCCATTTGTTAGTGCAAAATAAGGCTTCAACGTCTTGCGTTCAACATTAAAAATAAAAAATGCCAACATTAAAAATGACCGGTGGTATTTTTGTAAATAGAAGTTTAGTTTAGACTTTTTCAACGTCAATTGGTTATTAGACGTCAAAAAATTGAGAATTTTGACGTGATATTGGGTCAATTTCTCAAAAATCTTTGGAACGAAGGTGAAAATGTACTCACGTATTGCATCAAATGCCTTAGTTTCAGACGTCAAAAGGTTATAAGACGTTAGAATATCACCTTTCAAATATTATATGTTAGTCAATTCAATAAAAATTTGGGCGGGAGGTTGAAAATTCATTCACTTTATCTTCGCATGAGACCCGTGCATGTAATATTTCTTTCATTTTATACAAATGCATGTTGATTAACTATTTTAGGTATGATTTTCGTTTGCTTTGATCTATTGGTTTCATGTTCTCCTTCATAGGCGTGTTTTTCTTTCACGTGGAAAAACTTTATTCTGACGAACCGACTTTCAAGAAGGTTAGTTTTCATTTTCGTTTTCGTTTTCAAGAGGGTTGAACTTGTTGATATTGACATTGTTATTGTTGAACTTGTTTGTTCTATAATTGTTGAAGGTTTGACAAGCATACCAAATCGTACAAGTAATATAAATGGTAAATCCAAGTATCGTCTTTTCCAAAAGATTTATGTTGATTTACTAATTGTGGTTATTTACTAATCTTGGCAAGAAATATGAACATCAATGGATTTTAACAAACAAACATAAATTTTGAAATATATAAATTATGAAATAAATCCAGGTATTGGTTCACTAGGGTTGGATTTTATGTTGAAAACTCAATATAATATACACAATATATTTGTCACATAATCAAGCATTAACATCATAAGCATATATGCCTCTAATCCTTTAGATGACAAGGTCTAAATCTTTATGTAAAAAACCTAATCCCTTAGATGTTTCAAACACAATATTCATATTAAACACGATGTTTATAATGACCAAATGCTTCAATCTATGTCTAGAATCAAACTCACTTGGTTGTTCTACCTATATCCATGGTTTCAAAGCATTTCCAATGATTAAAACCACTAAAATAATACAGATTCACATCATATACATGAATAATAAGAATAGAATGTAATATCCATGAAAGATAATGCATTGCACAGAAAATTTCAAATATAGTTTCGATACATTACATCAATCGTAACAAAATGGAGTTTAGCTACCACTATACATATAGGAAGCAAGATGAAGTTGAAATGATGGAGTCCTTGCACAATGGAAGCACCTAAACTCAAGGCTCTAAGCTTTTGTAGCTTTCCCCCTTCCAAAACTTGCCTTTGTTTTTGTTCTTGACACTTTTATAAAGTGTTCCAAACAGTCCAAAACTCGTTGGGCGAGTATAAGAGCTCGTTGGGTTAGTGCCCAAAAATGACAACTCGTTAGGCGATCTGCATCACTCGTTAGGCGAGTGCTCTAAAGTGTTGGCTTGCTAGGTGAGCTAATGCACTCGTTGAGCGAGTGATCTTCATACTCTAGCTCGGCGAGAGAAATTGCTGGTCGGGGGAGTGCCCAGTGACTATTTATTCTTCTCCAATCTTCATTTTCCTTCAAAACAAACACATAAAAACACTTATACTATTTCAAGAAAAATTAAACACAATTTGTACATATTTCCATGAGATTGAACACAAAAATCTTTGATAAAAAGGTTGTAATAAGTGTGAATAATAAATAATTATCACATATCTCAATTGTTGAACTTGTTTGCTTTTTAAATACAAGTTAGACATTCAAGCTTAGGGTAAAACTGAGAGTATATTCAAAACAACTCTGAATGACTTGAAAATTTGTTCAAAACAGCAAAATATCATGAGAAGCCCCCACAAAATATTTTAGATCAAAATTCAAAGTATAAGTATGTGAATTTTTTTTATAAAGTTTGGAAAAAAGAAAAAAAATGACGCCAAATAGAAAACAACCGTTTTTTTAAATCTAGAAGGAAGAGCAGGCTATGCGGGCTGCCACGTGATTGAATTTTTTTTTCTACCATAAATCGATATGTAATAATGTCTGTTAAAATAGAATGGCTCAATTTCTCACACCAAGAGGAGGGGGGGAGGGGTGAATTGGTGAAATGTAAAAACAAAGTCCTTTAAAATCTTTTTCGCAAAAGGTGATGCCTTTAAAGCTTTCTTGCAACGCAGGGTAAAAGACTTTCTAATGCAGCTGAAACTTAATCGAATAAGTACAAAGTAAAGTCGATTAAAAGTAAAAGAGTAGGGATCAGAAAATTCAAAAATTGCTTTTTATACTGGTTCGGCCAACCTTCCTACATCTAGTGTCCTTCCAACCACGGGAAGCAAATGCACTATAATGATCAAGGTTTTTACAACAAGGCTTTTATAGAGAACTCACGCCAAAAATATAAAACACCTCTCTAACCCTCTAATCAAATATAGGCAGTACAATAACTAGATCAGCAGCAATAATTCCCTCTTCTACTGTCTAAACCCTTTGAGACACCTCTCAAAGTCAAGAATGTCGCATGCTCTTCTTCCTGTAGTCACAACAGGGAACCTCAATCCAATCTTCACAAGATTGTAAATTTTGATCTTGCAGTTACACCCAAATGCGTAGAATTGATCAGCCCTTTCAATACACAGAAAACTTGTTCTTCAAGAAATCACAAGGAGATGATCACCACGGTCACTTCTTGATTCTTGGAGATCTTTTTCTCTTTCACAAGATAGCACTTTCTGAAAAATATCACAAAAACTGTTAGATTCACAAAAGTACTTATAGAAATCAAATTCGCGTCAATTTATAGTATAACACATTTCTGACGCAATTTAATCGACTAAGCTACTAATGTAGTCGAATATAACAATTTTGTTATAGCAGTTAACAGCAGTCAAAGAAATTAATTGAATTTGCAATTAATGCAGTCGAATGACATTTAATGATTGGTCAATATATTTAAAAATATGGCTGTTCGACAGTTATATCAAGCATTAACAAAATTTCAAAACAGTAACAAACTTAGTCGAATGCAACACGCATATAGTCGACTATGTAACAGTGTAAATCATAGTTTTGAAAATCTTTCTCTTTGAAAAATCTCACAGCACACTTTCAAAAAGGTTTGTGTAAAGACACAAGTTTTAATCGACTCACACCGTAATGAAATCGACTTAAAACTGTTGTTTTGCCACACAATTAAAATTCAACATTAGTGCTTGTGGTTTTTCTCATCCAGAAACATGTGTCATGCATTCATGTATAAAATCACATATACAACACAGTGAAATGCAATGAACAACACAACAACAACACAATCATGTTCTCATATACGCATATAACATGTAAGCATAGAACATGTAACACATAATACACATGTGTTATTAATTATGCGTTGTCATCCTAAAAAACTCATATATTACTGAGATTGTGGGTTTAGCTAAACCAGTGTTCCCCTACCAACAATCTCAACAATGTCAAATCGGCCAACCGAAATTGACTTTTCAAATATATTTTATACTTCATACCTAATGTAAGGGCTCCTGATATTTTCTCCCTGAAAAGGGGGTTTTAAGGAGTGGTAAAAAGAAAATCCAACCAAAAGCAATAATCATAGCTATCAGAACCAAAAATCACAAGTTTATACTTCTATTCACTATAACATCATTCACTTGTGATATCTTTTGTGTTTTTGTTTATAATTCATAGTTCATAATTCATGTTGTATAAAATGCTAAAAACTGGACTACATTGGTTGCTTTTCTACATTTTAGGTCTTTTAGTGTTGTAAAAATGGATCACTATTAATTAAAACAAACAAAAGAGTTTATTGAAGTCGAAAAATGGCAAAAAAAGACGTTGATTAACATTAGAAATTGTCATTTTCCGATGTTAATTAAGATCGGAAAATTTCAGAAAATGGTAATTTCCAACATCAATTAACGTCTTAATTTTTTTGCTTCTAACGTCAATTTAATGTCTCCTAATATGATATTGGTGTTATTTTAGACATTAAATGCCGAAAAAAACATACGTCAAAACTCTTTTTTTCACTAGTGATTTATATATGTTGATGGATAGACAAACAAATTTCTTAGTTTGAACCAGTGTTATATATTTTCTATTTTCAGTTACTTCAATAACAATTCAATTCTAGTTTTGTGAAATGTTCTTAAGATAATATTTTTCACTCTAGTACCACAAATTTTATAGAGGTGTGTAGAAAGAAATATAATTTTCGCATTTGGGTTAAGGTGTGAAATACCATGAATAAATAAATTTACACTCAGTTAAAGAATCAATTAAATGATATATGCTACCTAAAGTTAGGTATATTGGATACTATTTAATAAAATAACCAATGAATATTGAAAGGATATTTATACTTAATAATACCCCACAGTCCAAACAAAATGTAGAATTCTTTGAACCACGCAAAATAAGTACTCATAAGGAGATGAAAAAGGCTCCACAAATAGAAATATCCTTTTAGGCGCTCACCTTTTCTTTTCATTTTCCTATTGCAACCTTTCTTCTTTAGTCTAATGAGAGAAAAATAAAACTCTCACAAAATCAGAAGCAACGTACATGAAAATGACTTGATAGCAAAAATAAAATTGGTAAAAGGAAAGCTCCCATGTTTTATGAGTTGAAACTAACCTTTGCGATGAAAGGATAAATAAAAAGCACATCAAGATCTTCACCCAATCCAAAAACATCACAACAATAACAAGTTGATGGATATATCATCTTCCACACTCATCATCATCATCTATCATAGAATTTTCATTCTTTTCCATACCTCATTTTCTTCTTCATAACCATCTTCACAACTCCTAACACCATAATTGTTACCAATGAGGAGTAATGGTGTCTTGAAGATATTATAGTTTTGATGATGCTACAAGAAGAAGAACTTGAATAACTCATGTTGTATTTATTTAAAATCATTTTTGCATAATCAATTGTAATAGGAATAACTTTGTTGATGTAAACACTTAGAAATTTTCCTTTTTTTAGAAACTTTACGTAAATTATCGATTATTGGTGTAATAATCAATTATCACGAGCTAATTTGAAAAACCATTGCTCGTGCAAATAATTGATTATTCTTAGAATAATCATTATTTCAATCTGAGTCAGTACTACCTAAGTCGCGATTATTCCTCAGGATAATAGAACCAAAGAACTTAAAAAGTGGTGCATTGCTATGTAAGAAGAGCTAAACCAATTTGAAAGAAATGATGTTTGGGAACTCATTCCTAGAGAAGAGTGTTATCAAGTGATTGGCACAAAGTGGGTGTTCAGAAACAAATTGGATGAAGATGGAAACATCACCAAGAACAAAGCAAAGCTAGTTTCTGAAGGCTACTGTCAAGAAGAAGGTACTGACTATGATGAAACATATGCTCGAGTAGCCAGGTTAGAAGCAATTAGACTTTTAGTTGCGTAAGCATATTTAATGAAATGTAAACTATATCAAATGAAATTAAAGAGTGCGTTTCTAAATTGTTTTATAAAGGAGGAATTGTATGTTAGTCAACCTCCTGGGTTTGAGGATTTTAAGTTTCTTGATCATGTTTATAAATTGAAAAAGGCACTATATGACCTTAAACATGACCCTAGGTCTTGGTATGAAAGACTTAGCACTTTCTAGATTGAAAATGACTTCTCTAGAGGAAAGATTGATTCAACCTTATTTATTAAGAAAGTTGAAAGTCATATTTTGCTTGTTCAAGTATATGTAGATGATGTCAACTTTGGGTCAACTGATGATTCCTTATGTGAAGAATTTGCCAACATAGTGCAAGGTGAATTTGAAATGTCTATGATGGGGGAATTAAACTTTTTCTTAGGACTGCAGATAAAACAAATGGAAGGGGGAACCTTTATCTCCCAAACCAAATATTATAGGGAAGTTCTTAGAAAATTTGGGATGGACACTTCTAAAGAAGCTAACACCCCTATGACAACATCTTGTTATCTAGATAAAGATGAATCTGGGGAAGAAGTAAATCAAATAATGTTTAGAGGCATGATAGGATCATTGTTATACCTTACAGCTAGTAGACCAAATATTATGCAGAGTGTATGTGTTTGTGCTAGGTACCAAGCCAATCCTAAGGAATCCCATTTAACTACTGTTAAGAGAATTTTTAAATATCTTAAAGGGACTACCTCTTTTGGTCTATGGTATCCTTCTGATGCAACACTTAGTTTAGGATATTCTAATGCTTATTATGGGGGCTGTAAAATTGATAGGAAAAGTACTAATGGAACATGCCATTTTCTAGGGTGTTCTTTGCTGTCTTGGCACTCAAAGAAACAAGCATGTGTAGCCTTGTCTACCACTGAAGCATAATACATTGCTGCTGGAAACTGATGTGCCCAAATTTTATGGATCAAACAACAATTAGAAGACTTTGATATCTTCCTTGATCACATTCCTCTAAAATGTGACAACACTAGTGCCATAAATCTGACTAAGAACCCTATAATGCACTCAAAAACCAAACACATAGAGATTAGGCATCATTTCTTGAGATACCACATTCAAAATGTTGATTGCCAAATAGAATATATTGATACACTACATCAATTAACAGACATTTTCAGCAAGGCATTACCAAAAGATAGATTTTATGCTCTTAGAAGACAATTTAGAGTAATAGATATGTCTTAGAATTACAACTCATGACATTCTTAAGTTTTTCGTAAACCAGCGTAAATAATCGATTATCAGGAGGCTATAATCGATTATCTTTAGTCTCTACAAAAAACTTTAGGTTCACAAATAATCGATTATTGCGAGGCATAATCGATTTTCCTTGCTTGTTCTTCAAATTTGGGTTTCATGAACAAATAATCTATTATCTTCATCGATAATCGATTATCAATGCTTATCTGAAAAATAATGTTTAACCAGATAATCGATTATCATTAGCGATAATCGATTATCACTCTACGCTGGTTCAAAAATAGAGTCGTTGCAACGTTAAAAAGCGACCATAAACGGTTTCTCCATTTTCTCTATAAATACTCTCTTATAATCGATTAAGAACCACCCATTGCACTCATATTCTGCCAAACTCAATTTTCACCAAGTCTCTCACTCTTATTACCCATATCTTCTCTCTACACTCTATTGGAATCATGTCTGATTCAAGGAGGAAGATGACCATAAGAAGACGCACTGGAGGTGCATCTTCCTCTCGCCTAGAGCTCCCCATTCATCCACCATTGATGGATGGATCTCCGATCTAGAGAAACAAGCAAAATTTGCTGATTTCTTGCAACAGTGACGCATAATGGGAGTGAAGTATGTCAGGTTGGAATACTATAGATTCTATGGCTTTCAATTCCCTAATTTATTTCAAACCCAAGGTCTCACAAATTTGGTTGAGAAAAAGGGGTGTATCTATCCCGATCTTATTAGGGTTTTCTACCACAATCTACGATACTATAATGGCATTGTGACTTCTAAGGTTAAAGGGGTCCCAATCATTCTCGATGACAATATCTGGACAAATGTCACCAAGATCACTATTTGGGATGATGCAGTAAAAGTTCATCTCGGCGTTCTAGATTTTAACTGCCTTCCCGCCTATCAATCTTTTCTGCAAAATCCCCAACAATAATCAAATCGACGCCAATTATTGGTAGGTGGCTTCAAAGTGGAGGAGAGGATGATCCACAACGTAATTTTTTGGATCCTTTGCCCTCGTGCTACAAATCATGCTCTATGTTTTGAGCAAGATCTTCTCCTTCTATATGGAATTTTGAACCATGTTCATATTGATTGGCCTGCATTCATTACCAATACTATGCTCAACGCAAAAAATACTCAGCTTATCATCTTCCCTATGCTCTCCTCATTTCACGAATTCTTGAATTCAAAGGAGTAAATGTAGAAGGTGAGGATACCCAAGCCATCCAATCCATTGGCACTTAAATTGGAGAAACAACCCTTCGCCATATGGGTTTTTTGCCCAGGGAAATGTAGTTCTTCACAAGGATGAAGAAAATCAAAGTGATGAAGATGACGATGAAGATGCTCACATGGCAGAACCGGTACAAGAAGCTACTCCATCCACTGTTGGTCCCTCCTCTATTCCTCACCATCATTCTCAATGGAAGAATATTTTGCCAATCTCTCAAAGCAAATGGAGGATATGAGTTTGGCTCATCAAGCAAGATTTGATGAGATCATTGAAATGCAACAAAGTCACTATGATTATGTCACTAAGAGGTTTGAAGACTTTGACACTAGATTGGGTAATATTGAGGGGCAATTAAATCTTCAACCATCATATTATCCTCCAACCCCTCCTTTTTATAGATCTATTTGTATTAGGATTTGAGTTTCTATGATTGTTTTATCTCCCTAATGTACTTTGTTGTTTCATATTATGAAAAAAAAATTAATTAAGTTTTGAAATGCATTTATTCTCTTTTTGAGGGGGAGCAACACTTGAGGGGAGACTTTCATTTACTTTTTGCTTATGATAAAAAAAGGGGGGGGGGACTTCTACTATTGTAGTTATTACTAACATGTATGTTTGTAAGTTTGAAATTTGTGCAGAAATTCAAAGATGCTTTTAAACAAGGGATTTTTTATCATAATGAAAAAGGGGGAGATTCTTACCAATGAGGAGCATTGGTGTCTTGAAGATATTATAGTTTTGATGATGCTAAAAGAATAAGAACTTGAAGAACTCATGTTGTATTTATTTAAAAACATTTTTGTAGAATCAATTGTAATAAGAATAACTTTGTTGATTTAAACACTTAGAAGTTTTCCTGTTTTTAGAAATTTTGCGCAGATAATCGATTATTTTGTGTATAATTGATTATCACGAGCTAATTTTAAAAACCATTGCTCATGCATATAATGGTTTAATTCTCAGAATAATCAATTATTTTAGTCTGAGTCAGTACTACCAAAGTCGCGCAAATAATCAATTATTCCTTAGGATAATCGATTATAACGTTTTGAAAACCCCATAACAGACACGAATACTCCCATAATGGTAGTTGGGAGTTGTCTTTTCAGTTTCTGACCTCTGGGCTATATATACTCTTTACTGAACCTCTTAGAGGTCAGTCTAAGCCACTTGAGAATACAGATACGCTTTGAGGAAGGTTTCAAGTGTTATTGGTGCTCATATCAAGTCTTGTGAATAGGAGAAGCTTGCGCTTTTATGGGTCTAAGGTCGAAGTGGTTCTCTTCCAGTTGACTGAGCAGGTTCTTCCGTTCGTTTGTCGAAGGAATGTGTTTTCTGTTTTTTTATTTTTATTCCATCTTATTGTAATTTGTGAACAATATTTTAGTGAAAAGTTAATCATTGTTTATAGTGATTAACGACTAGACGTAGAATCTTTTGATTTGAACCAGGATAAAATATTTTGTGTGATCTTCTCTTACTCTGCTCTTGTTATCTACCAATTGTTCGATAAAAGTTCTAAGAGAAAAACACGATTTCTTAAATGAACCATTTTTATCTTGGCTATTGATCATAACACGCTTTTCTGCTCTAAAATCTCTTTTCGTTGCGCGAGACACTGATACCTACAATAATCACTTTCACTTTTTTGTGCACACACAAAACCAATCCTCAACCATCAACCCAGAGAATACCATTCCTCAATTCACGCCTTACAATACAAATCAAAAATAGAGGAAGGAGGAGAACAAAGGTTGCGAGAGTGGCGTTATATGTGTTCCCTAAAAGTTGCCACTTGCTTTGAGCTCGGCTTTCGTTATTGGCAATGAACTTGATTAATGGATGAAAGAAGGTGGCGAGGAAGGGAAAGAGGGAGAAACCCCTTATGTCTCTAATAAAGGTGGAGGACGGAGAACCATGAGCAATGACAATGAACACTTAGTCACGACCATCATCGATGATGATCACTTTGGCTAGATGATAGTGCAAAATAATCACTTCTATTGTTGAGGTTGTGGTTGGAATAGATAAATGGAGAAGACACCCTAGGGTTTGAGTATAAAATAAACCATTCAGGTTTGAGTTCTAGGATCTAGGGTTTCATACCATTTCAACTTGGGAGTATAGCCTAACCTTTAGAAGCTTTGCTAAAGGTGAGAAGACGTGGTGGTGGTTACGGATTAAAGTTCTGTGACACAATGACAAGGGTTTCGAGGTCGCGGGATGAGAGCTCAACAAGTCAAGAAACCTAGATCAAGCTCGAGTGGAAGTTGTGGTTATGAAGTCGTCGCTGGAACAATGGTTCTTTTGTGGGTGTGCATGGAGAATCAACAAAGATTAGGCTGGATATGAGTGTGAGAAGAATGAAGATGTGAGGGTTATGATCATTTTCTTCTTCTTCTTCTTCTCTAAGAGCCTCTTTTTTCTGTTTCGAATGAGTGCGCGCTAGTGTGAAAAATTTCAAGGAGTGTGTTGCACTAAACTTGAGTTTTACTTTTTAATAATTAATTAGTTCCAAATCTGTAAGTAGATTCATAAGGTATTTTTTGTTCATTTACCTAAGGATCTTGTATTATTACCTACAAATAATATCCTTCGAAAAGTTTATGCTCTAATGTGTCAAATGTACATACAGATTTTACATATGAAAAATATTTTTTGCACCACCAACAAAAACCTTCATATGTAACCCCACTTTTTACGTATCTGTTGGTAAAATTCATATGTAGTATCTACCTTATCTACAGATCCAAATCTGTATATAACTATTTGTAGGTAACTTAAAATTTTCTTGTCGTGTATATTATAAATTGTGTGTGTTAGTGTGAATAAATAGGAACTCTGTATATTAGTTTTGATCTAATGGTCCAAATTTTGAACCATAAATGTACGTATATAAAGTTCTCTTTATTACCTAAGTTGTATTGCAACAAAGATGATGGGTCATGTTAATAGTAGCATTCCATATCACTCTACACCTCCTCACAGCTACAACCTTTTCCTTTCCCATAAACGTCGTTGTTAGGATCCATGGTGATAGCCTAGGGGACTTTAGAACGATGACTAAAGCCATGAAAAACATTTCGTCCATGAACAAACAACTAGTTGTGGTATGGATTGACATGAATTATCATCGCGAGACAAACATTTTGGATAGGTCCAAACCTTTTGTTACAATGGTGAATGGAGAAATGGGAGGAACACCCACACCATGCCCAAACCTTTTATTGTCACAAAACAAGCTTTTTATGTCTGTTATTTTAGGTCTTTTAAGTCTTGTTTTAGAAAAGACTTAGATTCGACATACTTAGATTTTAAATCTATTGTTGACCAACAAATTTAAATTTTAAATCAACTGTGAACCAACAAACTTAAATTTTAAATCTGTTGTTAACCAACAGACTTAAATCTTAACCGATTTCAATTCATTACAACTTCTCCATTCTTCCAATTTTTTTTAGTTTTACATAATTAGGAGAAACTAACATCACTCAATTAGTTAAATAAGTATTATCACTCTTTGTATGAAGCAAGAAAAACTAGAATGCTTATTATAGTCTAATACTCCATTGCTTTTGTTTTGCAACAACTTCATAGTTTTTCCAAGACTCAAGAGTCATATACATTAGTACAGTCAAGGGAAACGACAATAGTTATTTTCGCCCAAATACAGCGGTTCTGGAACCGAGACATATACAGGTGAGGTAAAAAGTCTACCCCTTTTTACCTCGGTTGTGGACCGAGACAAGGAGTAGGATTTTGCCTCGGTTCAAAAGTAACTGAGGCAGTAGGATCTTGCCCCTTTTTTTAAAGGACTTTTCGTCTCGGTTCTCTTTTGAACCGAGGCAGTATCTTGGAAAATTTAATAAAAAAAAAGACTAGCCAATAAAATAAATTTAATACTCAAATATCAAATCAAACTATTTATTATACCTAATACTTTTGTCAAATATCATACAGTGAACAACAACATCAGATTAAGCCTTGAGCATATGCTAAATAAAATAAAATAAAATAAAGATATTAATAATCAAATTTAAAATTTAATATTTAGAGTGGTGTTGTGGTGTCATGTCCAGTGATCCCAATGAAAAGTAAACTTCATCAATCACACAGAACTTGAAGCTATTTTTTTTCTCTCTTAAAGAACCGGTTTTCTACTTTGTGACTTCAAAAGTAGCTCGAAGATCGGATATCATGACGGGGCATTCTCCCTTCTCGTCATAGTCAGCATATTCTACACTTGACAAGTCAACATTCTTAAATTTGGTTTCCTCAAGCTTCAAAATTCAGGTTGCATTAGTCAGAAATATGACCAATATGCAGAAAATTATGATATTACCAAAATTATAGGACGTGTTAAAAATATGGCTATAGGTTTAATTTTTTAAGACTGGAAAAGAAGACTTTGAGATTAATCACATGAAATTCATCCCATTTTTAAGTTCTTAGAAAAACATTACAGACATAGTTTCCAGTATTGATAACAGTGAACAAAATAAATTGAATCATTAACAGTAAGCATCAAACCAAAATAAAGGAGGAAGAGATCATACCAAAACAAAATAAATTGAATCATTACAATGCCCAACATATATATCAACAACACTAAATAATCAGAAGAGATTAGACATATGATGTCATTAATCTAACGTATTTGTTTTCAATAGAGGAAAGTGAGTATATGAACTATATATTAACTAACTAACTAACTCATTCTATAAACTATTTTCATAATCACCATACCATGTGGTGGAGCTCCCATGTCAAGTGCTTCCAGAAGATATCCAAACTTTGCTTCAGCTTGAAACAAATCACATGTCAATTATATGGTTGTACTTGTACATATTGCTGCCAAATTATCAGAGAAATAATATACAAAATAAATGAAGATAACAAACAATTCTTATATATAATACTTTTATTTTCTACCTCCTCTACTAATTGTCCACCTCTAACACACGTTCTCTTCCAAACAATTCTCTAACACACGTGGCAGCTTTACCACAACCTTGTTGTTTCTGTCCCAAAAATAATTCCATGGACTACAACATCTTTCTTGATGGGGAATAACATGCTTAGAGAGAAATGTTCTAAAGACAATTAAGAAATGGCAATTGAAAAGATTTAAAATGGAACAGATAAGGAAGAGAGAACTTATGAACTTAAGGACACGCCACTTGAAATGATCCAAGATAAGTGCCAAGGTTGGATCGCCACTTGCTTCTCACAAGATAAGACCCAAAAGATGACTTAGAGACATAATTCTATCTCAAAGAAGATAAGCAAATGAATGCAAATCACTCTTATATTCATTTAGTCAAAGGTGTCTACAAAAGGAGACCCCTAGCCTTCTTATATAACCTTTAGGATGAAGTAATTAGAGATTTTTAAGGGATGTGGGACTTGGAATGCTTCCAAGTCTGGACAGTCACGTTTTCAAGTGCTCTTAGTCCCACATCTCTTAATTCTTCCATTCCTAAAGGGTTTATAAGCTTCCTAGCAAGTCTAGAAACTAAAAACTACAAACTATGCATGTTTACTTGCACTGCAAACAACAAAAGGAGAAAGCCTATTTATTCTTCTTTTTCTTTAAGTCCAAGCTATATGAAGTCCCACATTGCTTGTACTATAAAGAAAAGAAGAGTTTATAAGCTTCTCTACAACTAGAAATAACGAAAGAACAAAAGAGGCTAATACAAGCCAATGAAACCTATTATAATCTTTTTGTGCTTTTTGTCACTCTGAAACTCTTCATTCTTGACCTATGTATGATCATATCATCCCCCCCAGGTTGGAGAGGATTTGACCTTGAATCTCTGAAAAAGCTGCAAAAAAGAGAGATGAGTGACTTATTTGGTTGATAATCCAAAGGAACTCCTCCTGGATCAAATGTTAACCTGCAAAAAACATCAAACATTTAGTGAATGAATTGATGTTTACCAAACAATGTATATAGAAAAGGAATATTGAAAGAATGGGTCTTTGAAATTGGATTTATTTTTTTAGTGAAAACTAAAAATCCTTCTTTAGAAAAACTTTTATTTTTGTCTTGAGTTAAGTTTAAAAAAGAAAACATTAACTCAAGATGTGGTTTGGAAATGGTGTGTGAAGAAGTCGGAATAAGAGATGAGAAAGGTGGGATATTTTCACAAAAGTTTTGAGGAAAAGAAGAAAGCTTAATAATTGGAGAAAAGTGGAAGGATGGAAAAACTCCCCTAAATTTGCTTGAATCCTATAGAATGATGGGAGTGTAAGGTGCCTTCAGTAGCACTTCTTGTGTATGTAGGACGTTTTCCTTCTCCTCTTCTCTCACAAGGTC
The DNA here is from genome assembly GCF_029865625.1 of Vigna umbellata. Classification (NCBI taxonomy): domain Eukaryota; kingdom Viridiplantae; phylum Streptophyta; class Magnoliopsida; order Fabales; family Fabaceae; genus Vigna; species Vigna umbellata. The sequence continues at coordinate 21,173 of NW_028274496.1, read as the reverse complement.
CTCTTGTCCTTTCTTTTCTCTCTCCTTTCTTTCTTTCCTCTCAGTCTCTTCTTTTACTCTCTCTCCTCTCTTTCTTTTCTTGCTTTATTTAAACAAGTAAGCATGACCTTCTCTTTGGCATCACTTGATGAGGAAGAAGAGCTATAGGTTGGTGAAGGTAAGGAAGAGGTAGACTCATTAGTCATAATTACTTCACCCTCAATGCATGTTGCCTTTTTGGTGGGGCAGGCAGAGGCTATATGACCATGTCCTAAGCATTTAAAACATTTAATGTGACTTGGTTTAGAAGGAGATTTAGGTGGGGAAGAGGAATGGTTAGAAGAAGAATGAGGACAAGATTTGTTAGTGGGCTCCTTAGAAACATCCTTGGTTTTATCCTTTAATGATGAGGATTTGTAGAAAACATCTCTTGAAGATTTGGAAACTTTGTTGTGACAAGCTTCTTTTTTCAAGAGTTTCTTCTCTACTTTCATGGCTCTATGAACCACTACATCTAAAGTCTCATCATCATGGAATTCAATTATATCTTGGATGTTGCTATTAAGTCCACTAATAAATCTAACTATTTTTGCATGATCATTTTCTTTAAGGTTAGTACGATGTAGGAGCACTTTGAGCTTGCGAGCATACTCCTCCACACTTCGTCTACCTTGAGTAAGTCGTTGGAGCTTAATCAAGAGGTCCCTATGGTAGTGTGGAGGTACGAAACGTTGGTACAAAATGTCCCTGCAATGTTCCCATGTACTCACGGGTGAGGCCATGGTTAAGTATCTCCTATTTATCCATTGTTTGGCGTATCCCTCTAAAGCTAAACATGCTAACTTTACACGCAAAGGTCCATTTACACTATACAAATAAAAAATTTGGTCTACTTTAACTATCCAATCTAGAAAAATAGACGGCTCGGCCTCCCCTTTGAAAGTAGGCAAGTTCAACTTTGGTAGTGTAAGACCTTGGTCCATAGCTTTATCTTCTTGATGCTTCTTTGGCGAGGGAAGGTATACATTTACGGTTCTAGCTTCTTGCTTCTTCTTGTAGGAACCATGATCATGACCTTGAGGTTGATCACCTTTTGCTTTCGCGCCCTTGTCCACCTGTTTGCTAATGGAATCAAGTTGATGTTGCATTTGTTGAAATGCCTTCATCAAATCAAACTTGCTAGAAGCACTTCCATGATGGCTAGCTCAATTGGAAGAGGAATTGCTTGAACCTGCAGACTTGGTGTTCTAATGCAAACAACAGTAACACTTTCAAAACAAAACAAGTTAGAACAATATTAAAACAGCAGCAAAAGTGGCGCAAATAGCAGCCAAGGTTCACTCCAATAGCACCAAAAAATTTAGGATCAAGACTCACGGTTTTATGGTGAAAGAAAAAACAAGATCACTCCACTCACTTGCACTCTTCTTTCAAAATAGTAATATATCTCTAAAGTCACAACTTTAGAGTACCAATTCAAGGCTAAAGCAAGTGGAAAAATGAACAATCCAATCCTCAACACCAAAAAGGGAGACCAAACCAAGACAACACACTTTAGAAGCCAAAAAAATGGATGAAAACAGCAAGACAATTGGTGAAAACAGAACCTAAAAAATAAGAAACTTGGCACAAAACAAGGTGGTAGTAATCTAAAGATTTAGAAGAGACAAAATAGCAAGAAATTGGAGTCAAAACAGTGGCACATTAAGAAGACAGCAGCAAACAAAATTAACACAACTAAGAAGCAAAATCACACCAACATGCTAAGCATACATGAAGAGTAAGATATAATTAATGCTGGAAATAATTTGGAAAACCTCAAACCTATAGATTCTGTATGTTTTAAGATAAAAGAGGCTTTAAAAGAAGCTATGAAACACACCACAAAAGATGAAAGCTCTCGGCCAGACAACAAACAGCACAAGATTTGGTTTAAATTTTTTTGTTTTTTCAGCAAGCAGATTTGGCAAAAGTGTCTCGGCCAAGGAGTAATTATGGAATAAAGTGTGTTTGATTAAAAGCACAATTGAACTTGTTTACTGCCTCTATGGATACTTATCATATAAGCAAGGTTCACACACTTAAATCCGAAGATGATCAAACTCAATTCAACACACAAAGCATGGAGATGGAAAAAATTTCTTAGCTATGCAATTTCAGAAAATTTTTCTAGAAAACTCCTAAAGAGGAACAAACATATGACTCAAAGAAAAGCTAACAAACAATAAAAGACATATACAATCCAGCCAAGACAAGAATAAAAGCTGGAACAAGCGCACAAAAGGGAATAAGGACACCTACTTGTTGAAGACCTCCAATAGCATTATTGCGGTTTAAAGAAAAATGCTTGCACAAGCCTCTGGACAGCCACGGTTTATCACCTCCAAGCCTTGATATGAAGCTTTGATTCCCTTCTTAAGAGTGTGTAGATGTTATCTCACGGTCCAGGAACGAATTCCAGCCAGCCAAATACATCAAACAGCAAGCAACAATGCAAACAGTTTTAGAAATCTATCAACAGCAGAATAATGGATGAACACAGTGGAGAAAACAATTTATTGCGAATAGTACAGAGTGAATTGAAACAAAGTAAAAACTAGACATTGAAGCAGACATGCAAACAAAAATTTTAAAAAACAATTCATGCAAAACCGATAAGAAATGAACTCAAACGAAAACAAACAAGTTGGACAAGCATGCAATGTGCGCCAGAGCGCGAGAATTGAAAAAAAAGGGCTTGTCTACTCTACTCTAACATGCAATTTCTAAGATGATAAAACCTAAGGCTCATGATACCACATGATGGGGAATAACATGCTTAGAGAGAAATGTTCTAAAGACTATTAAGAAATGGAAATTGAAAAGATTTAAAATGGAAGAGATAAGGAAGAGAGAACTTATGAACTTGAGGACATGCCACTTGAAATGATCCAAGATAAGTGCCAAGGTTGGATCGCCACTTGCTTCTCACAAGATAAGACCCAAAAGATGACTTAGAGACATAATTCTATCTCAAAGAAGATAAGCAAATGAATGCAAATCACTCTTATATTCATTCAATCAAAGGTGTCTACAAAAGGAGACCCCTAGGCTTCTTATATAACCTTTAGGATGAAGTAATTGGAGATTTCTAAGGGATGTGGGACTTGGAATGCTTCCAAGTCTGGACAGCCACATTTTCAAGTGCTCTTAGTCCCACATCTCTTAATTCTTCCATTCCTAAAGGGTTTATAAGCTTCCTAGCAAGTCCAGAAACTAAAAACTACAAACTATGCATGTTTACTTGCACTGCAAACAACAAAAGGAGAAAGCCTATTTATTCTTCTTTTTCTTTAAGTCCAAGCTATATGAAGTCCCACATTGCTTGTACTATAAAGAAAAGAAGAGTTTATAAGCTTCTCTACAACTAGAAATAACGAAAGAACAAAAGAGGCTAATACAAGCCAATGAAACCTATTATACTCTTTTTGTACTTTTTGTCACTCTGAAACTCTTCATTCTTGACCTATGTATGATCATATCATTTCTTCTCCATATGCTTCTCCACACCATGTGTATTTATTCATACACTGATAGACAAAAAAAAAGAAAAAAAAATCATCCAGAATAAAGTAAATAAAAGAAATGAAAATACAAGAAGTTTGGCATCCAAACTGGGCATCCAAGAAGTGGAAAAAAATCATCCAGAATAAAAGAACAAATCATATTATCCCTTTTTCCAATCCAACTACCTCTCTTGTTCCTTCAGCTTCTTGTCTAGCACTGTAAAGGTTTCTTGAGAATCATATTGACCAATGATAGAAACATGTTTTTAGGAATTGCTCCATCTTCTCATTGCAGCTCTCTCTGAAATTTCACAACAACAAAACATTAAATATGTAGCCTAACCATAACCATGATAAACATTAAGATGTGATAGTCACCTCTTATCAATTCTACAAGTGAGGTTCCTGCTAACCATATTTCTTAGTTCTGCATCAATCATCTTACTCCGTGCGTAACCATATATGGTGAAGTGCTGCCAAAAACCAAAGCATAAGCTCAATCCAAACACACAAAAAAAAATAATACCATCCCATCAAAATCACACCTTAGGGACACAATCCTCATAGTAAAGTTGATGAAAGACGCCTGAGGAGAAGATCTATTGGAGTTGTGTGATCGTGAATCGAACATCCTCAAGCTTCCTCGTACAGAGAAACGCAACGGAATTTGACGAAAACTCAAAGAACCTTAAAATGGATCGAAGAAGCAAAGAAGAACAGTGAAAACTCTAACCGGACACAAAAGTGAGAACAAACTCACTAGAACACAAGAAGCTAGGGATTAAACGGTACAAAACCCTACAAACACGAAGAACCCTAAAATGGATTGTTGGAACCCTAAAAAAGGGGGAAAACATAAATGAACCGATTAACTGATGTGAAATGGAGATTGAATGGTGAGAATGACGCTAATCGAAGAATCAATCTGTAGAATGGTGTTTAATCGGTGGAAAATGGATTTTAATCGGTGAAAACAAAGGGAAAGGCGAAATGGAAGAGAAACCCTAACAGAGTATGAGGTTTAGTGTTGGAGGAGACGCGGAAGGTAATGAAGACGATGATGATTTGGTGAAGAAGAAGAAATACCTTGAGGTGCGAGATGTGGTTGAAAAGAAATGAAGTTCTCTAAGAAAGTATGTAGACGCGATGAAGACGAATTGAGAGAAATGAAATGAGGATGGGTGGGCTTCGGTTCGTAAAAGACCGAAGGTGTAGGGCCTCGTATAGGGTTTTATGCTTCGGTTTCGTAAATAACCAAAGCAGTAGAGTGCATAGGCTTCGATTCCCAATGAACCGAGGCGTATAAGTTCGTCTTAATTACAAAAATGTCACCGCGTTTTAATATGTTTTGGTTTTGTGAAAACCGAGGCATATTAAGCTCGTTAAAAGACTATTTTTTTACTAGTGATATAAAGTTAAACTACAATGATTAGGAAGACTTCCACTTTCTTTCAACTTAAAGAATCAAGAGAAACCCCTTAAAGAAATTTCTACAGAAAATCGAAAAAAGAAGCATTATGCAATCAATAAAAAAGATAAGGGTTGGCTCTAAGGTGAAACCCTTTAAGGTGATACATTTTTTACAAGGAGAACAATGAAGAACGAAGATGAGGGTTTGGACAATGTTTAGTGTTCTGTCCAAATATTTTCTTTCGAGAGTTAAAGCTTTGGAAAATTAGAAAACTTAAAAACACTTAAGTTTCTCAGAGAATTAACATATTTAAAACATCAATTTAAGTCTGTTGGAGAAATAACAGTGTAAAACCCTAGAAAATGGTATTTTTAGAAGTGGTGGTAGCCTAAAAATAGTGAGACTCGATTCTTTTAATATTAAATGGTTTTATTATAAATAGTTTTTTATAAATGAGTTTCACTATTTTAAAACATATCATCTCTCTATAAACCACTTTTCTAGAGTTCTCTACCTTCTCTCTAAGAGTTCTAACTCTTGAGTCGTCTATTTGATGATCAAGAGGTACCTAATCGACCACGGCAACGAGGTCTACATTTCTACCCGATCAGTTTCTGCAATAGAGAAAGTAAGTTTTGACTCCTTTTTCCTCTTTCGTTCCTAAATATGTTTTAGAGGATTTTAATATTGTTGCATGTGTAATCATGCCTCTCTTACACGTTCTTGATTCATCTAGAGTTCTAAGGACTCTGTCCCTTTCCAATTTGGTGTTTCGTAGGTTCATCTAGGTATTCTTTGTGGTTCAAAAAATCGACGGAGCGTTTTTAGAAGTTTGGCAGTTGGTTTAAAGGTAAGGGAAGCTATATTTTTCTTTAATTAATGTTTTATAGGAGTATTTAATTGTTTGGAGTGAAAAGTTTGTGATATGTTAGTTATAACCAAGTTAATTGGGTATTTTAGGTATGTGATGATGAAATGTTGTTGTGAATTGTATTATATGCTGATTTCAAGTGGAATTGAATGTTGATATGTTAAATTGTCTGTTTGGAATGTGTATTATGAATTTTAGAGATTAAAGAGTTGGACCGTAGAGGTTTTAATGGTGTTTTTGAAGAAAAATGAGATCCTAGGTAGTGAAATATTGAGGAAGGGGTGGTGAACTGGTTTGATGCAATTGGGAGTGTTTAGGAGCTGTTTTGTGACTTGCTCAAACATTTAAAATGGAAAGAATTTGAGTTATGAGTATGCAGTGGTAATTAGGTTTAGTAAATGTTGGTTTAGAACTAAATTCTTGGGGTTGGACTAGTGAAAACTTGAATTAGGGGTTCTGTGAGTAATTGGTCCTTTTGGTTGATGTTATTGAGTCTTTTGAGACTTGTTAGAGTCCCTAACTTGTTTAAAAACAAGCTAAAACTAGTAGAATCCAAGTTAGGTCTATAAAGTGATATTTTGGTAAGTTATGGAGTAGAACCTTGTAGTAATCACTTAGAAATGAGTTTAGGATGGTTTGTATGAAGTTGTCTAAGTCTAATTGATGGTATAACACAATCTAGGAGTGTTAGAAGTTGGGAAAGGTACATAAAATTGGTCAGGAGTGGTTGAGATGCGCAAATTCTCCAGTTTTAGTGCTGCAGAATTATGCAGTCTCGTTAAGCGAACAGATTTGGTGCGTTGAGCAAGAGGTGAGTGAGCAGAACCCACTGTTTTTTTGTTTTCGCATAGCGAGTTTGGTATGTTGAGTGCGTAGTCCAAAACTTGTTTTAGGTTATCCTAAAACTCCAATGGTCTTTCATTCTCACTTAGAGAGGATTGATCCATGTTGTGAGGAGTAACAGGTGGTCTTAGTCTTGAGGGCTTCCAGTATGCTCCAAGGCCCACAATAGACTAACCTTGTGAGTGTGGTAGGGTGAAACTCATTGGCAATGGCTTTGTAAAGCAGTAGAAACCACCACATGTGCACAACCCACCATACCTCGGCAATCATTCTAAGTCTGGACAGTCCATTCATAATAAGTGTTATTGTGTAGTGATGTTTGTTGTATGTAACATGTTTTAAACGAGTTGATATATATATATATATATATATATATATATATATATATATATATATATATATATATATATATATCGTTCCTCAATTGTAAACTAGCTTACCCTTACTTTTCTGTTGTCTGTCTTTGTATGTTGATTCTCTTTTGCGAAGATCACCTAATGGTGTGAGTTTAGGGATTCACCTTTTCAGTTGTTCCAGCTAGAAGTGAGGGAGAAGCAGATGAGTTGTTAGATAGATCTACAAAAGTAGATCTCTTATTTGAAGGAGGTTTGTTTTACCTAATTGTTCTTTTAGCGTCTATGTAACATTTCATTTTGGTATGTTTATACTATTAAAATGGGATGGTACAAACAGATCTAAAAAAATTAATTTGATTCTTTTGAAAAATCAACATACTTAAATGTTAAAAAAGAAGTGCTTCGTTTCTCACACCAAGAGAGGGAGTGAATTGGTTATGTGTAAAAATGAATGCTTATAAAATCTTTTTCACAAAGTAGGAAGTCTTTAAACTTTTCTTGAATCACAAGTAAATTTGTATGCAATGAAACAGTAAGTGTATTAGAATGCAATGACAATATAATCGACTTAATGTAGAGAGAAGGAATAAAAAAATTCAAACACTACAGTTTATACTGGTTCGGCCAAGCCTACATCCAGTGCCCTTCTACTCAACCCGAGATAGAAGCCAATGCATTATATAGATCTCAGTTTTTACACCAAGGGCTTTACAGCGACCTCATGTCAAAATGTAAATCACCTCTCTAACTTAATAATATAAGTATAGGAAGTACACAAACCAGACAAGCAGCAAGAACAATCCTCTTCTGCTGCCAACCCCTTTGGGATACCCCTCAAAGTCAAGAACCATGTTCTTCTTCCTGTATACACCACAGGGAAACCAACAACTCTCAGCGTTTGCCAAAGCTTTTCTGATCACGCAATAAGCACCTTCCTGTGCAGAACGATCAGTCTTTTCGTATCAAAAAATCTTGTTTCACAAGAAATCCTCAAGACTTTATCACCTCGGTAATTCTTGATTCTTAGAGCTTTTCTCTCTTCTGTAAGATTTCAAAGCACACACTGAAAAGATATGAAAGTGTAAAGATCAATCCTTCTTACAGAAATCAAGTCATGCATCAATATATAGTATAGGACAAATCAGAGGCTTTTTAATCGAGTACACTATTAATCTAGTGGAATAAAATTCACAGTTATAACAGATTACAGCAGTCAAATGCATTAATTGAAAGCGCAATTAATGTAATCGATTTGCAATAAATGCTTGGTCAACATATTTAAAAATATGACCGTTGTGACAGTTATGTCAAGCATTAAAACAATTTTCAAATCATTAACAAACTTAGTCGAATACACGATGCATGCAATCGATTAAGTAAAAACACTTAGCATATATTTGAAAACTTTTCTTCTCAAAATACATCACAGCACACTTGAAAAATATTTGTGCAAACATACGAGTTTTAATCGATTTAACCAATAATGTAATCGACATAAAACTTGTTGTTTTCCCACACTTTAAAGTTCAATCAGTTAAAGCTAGGTGCTTGTCGTTTTTCATTTCCAAAAACTCATATTATGCATACACAGATAAAATCACATATCAAAAACAGTGGTATGCAATAATCAACACAATATGTTTATGCTTGTACAAATACAACACAGTAAGCATAAGCATATAACATGTATAACACAGTACATACACATGTGTTTTTATTAACTATGTGTTGTTATCATCAAAAGCACAGATATCACAGAGATTGTGGGTTCAGCTAAACCTGTGCTCCCCTATCAACAATCTCAACAATATCCCCTTTTTTTGATGATTCACAACCATGATTAATAAAACCATGTTGTACAATCACAGTTCAGCACATTTCAATTATCTTAGAATATACATTTCAATTGCACAAATATTCTTCCCCTTTGAGCATTAGCAAAAAAGGCATTTTAATATTCTGTAATTGAAACAGAGATAATAAAACAAGTAGAGATGCATCAATGATTATAAGAAAATTAATATGATGCTCCCCTGTCAATAATCTTCACATTTTTTAAGTATTTTTCCCCTTTTGGAAACATGGGAACTAATCAATCATATATAACGCTCCCCCTGTCATTATGCATGTTTAAACACCAAATCACAGATGCATAATACAGATATATCAGAGTATGTATCATTCAAGCACATTTAAGCTATGTATCAGACCAATTTAAATCAATTTATATCAGAGCCAATTGATACATGTTAAATCAACAAATCAGTTTAATCACTTATAATCTTAAAACATATTCACAGCGGATTAGCATAGAGATATAAGCTGAGTAAACATTCAATATATAGTAATTTAAGGTTTAAAGATATCAGATATCAAAAGTTTGGAATCTTCAAACCAAGTTACGAAAACCTATCGATTAAAACTTCATCTTAATTGATTTCTTGTTGTAGAGTAATGTTGATTTTCCATCTTAGTTCAGTCAGCAAGCATTGTTCTTGCATAACCTTTCAGGCTTAACTAGATCAAGAATTTTAGTAACAATGCAATAATGTAATCATCACAGTTAAGGTATGAATATGCATTGATATGAGTGTAATAGTGACATTTGCAAATTGCATACATACACACTGATTAATCAATTATTCAATCAAATTAAAACAATCAATCACAAATTTTAATACCCACAGATTGATTTAAACCGAAGTTAACTTTCATTCATGATAAGAACAATTACAACCACATAAGACTGAAAGATATGGAATATAATGCCAATCATTACAAACTAAACCAAAACAATAAGCCAAAACAGAGACAAAACAAAGACAGACTCCATATTAAGACCCTATTCTAAGTGTCAATACCAAATTTCGTCCGGATTGGTTTTTCGGTTTATCGTATTCTATTGTCTTATGTTTTATTTTTTACCCATTTTCATTTACACTGTTATTTTCATTTCTTTTCTTTTATTTTATTCTTATTTTCTTTTTAGTATTCTATTTTTATTTTATTTCGTAATTGTCATTTTTAAACTTTGTTTTTACTTCGTATTTTTATTTTTAGTTTTGTTCTGATATAATTAATGTGGTTAAATGCAATTAACATAAAAAAAAGGAAAAAGGTTTGGAACATTCTATTTTGTCTTTAGTAAAAAAAAAATATGTTTTGTCGAGGGAAGGACAACGCGTGTGTTGGAGGGGAGGGGGCAGAAAACGACTTCTGCAGTAAGGATTTGGAGATTTGGTCAGTGCATCAACACAAAAAAAGCAGAGAAGAAGGATTAGGAGGGGGAGAGATATTTTTTGGGGAGGGATCATAAAAAGGAAAGAAAAAGCTTTGCTTCATCGGAAGCTGGAGGCGAGCTATCTGGGCATCATCACTGCCGGCACCAACTCCACTCCTTGCAGTCGTCGCTGGAGACACCAAGCAATAACACAGGAGCTCCAAGAGGTAAGCAACTCCTTCACTGGTTCATACTATCATGTATAATGGAATAAGCATTGGAGATATATACTTGCTGTTGCATTTTTATGCTTAATAATATTGTGTACGAACCTTCACCATCGTCTCCTATAGTAACCTACGTTCTTACCGAATGTCATCATCCTACATTCCTCTGCTAAAGAAATCCCAGCAAGTCATAAATTAATTTCTCATAATCCTCACCCACTGCCACAAGCCATATTGACACCCACGGCCAACATCTATCATCTTCATCCCTTCCCTCTTCGTTTTCACCTCCAACACTTGATCTCAAGCACACTGACACAATTCCTTTTTGCTCGCCATCCCATCTTCATCCTTACCTACCAGCCAACATCCATCTCGTCTCCCCCACGGGATACCACCTCCAGCATCATCATCTTCAACCGTAACCATCTTCAACACGGCTAACATTCATCGTCAACCCCAACAAACATAACCCGTGTCACTCCCCCTCACCTGCAATCAACGAAACTCAGAAACTCATAAACCAAAACAAAAACCCATTCTTCTCCTCTCTTTTCTCCCATCCTCGGAACCCAATCATCCTTGCTCCCACTCACGACACATTCATCATCAACCCCAACAAACATAACCCATATCTATCTGCCTACCACGCGCAACCTCAAATAATCTGTCACCGCTCAAAAACGCTTTTATTCCTCCCTTCATTCAATAGACACCCATCGTTCCCAATCCACTAATCAATAAATGAGTAAATAAAAAATGAGAAAAAAGAGGGAAGATTTCGTCGGTCCGGTGGTGATGCTGAAGAGGAAAGAACCCTGGAAAGAGAAATAGGAGAGCCCATCGCGGCAGTTTCCGCCTCTGTGATGGCGGCAACTATGGACGGAGAAGGGAGAGAACTTCCCGCGCGCGACGAGCGACGGAGGAGGAGAGATTTCGCCTCGACTGGCGACGACTCCGGTGGCTCGCGGCTGCCAGGCGGATGGAGGTTGGGCATGCGGCGGTGGCTGGAAGGAGTGACGTCGTGGCCGTCGTTTGGTCTCGGACGTGGAGGCTGATTCTGGCTGGGAGCGACGGCGAACCTCCGGGAGGGGAAAGGGATCTTGGGTCTGAGAACTGAGTGTAAGTGTTGGGAATGAAGGGGGAAATGTTGAACCCCTAGGAAATTCTAGGTCAGGAAAACCACCCACGGGCCAATGCTAGGCCAAGCCCAAGAAAAAAAAAACCTTTCCTCCCGCAGACCCTATTTTCTCGCCGTGCACCCCCATACTACCCCCCGGGCCAGTGCTAGACCGAGCCCAAGAAGAAAAACAATTCTTTCTCCCACAGCCCCTGTTTCTCACTTCCACACCCCCTTTCAGCTTGGGTTTTTGGCCCAGTGTATTTACAAAAGAAAAAAAAATAGTTTAGACACCCCAGTTTCTCATTTAGGCACCCCTACTATTTGTTTTATTTTTATTATTTATTTATTTATTTGCTTTTCTTTATCTATTTTATTTTGTTCCTTTATTTATCTTATTCTATTGGTTTTTTATTTTATTTTATTATTTTTATTGTTGTTTTGGTTTTTATTGTTTTCATTTTATTTTATTTATTTATTTATTCTAATTATTTATCTATTTTAAATACATATTTAATAATACATAAAAAATAAAATGTTTATATATATATATATATACAAAATACCAAAAATATTTTAAAGGTTTAGGCACATGTGTGATCGCACGCATCGTCCTTGTGTAAAACCTTTTCTTCTTCTTTTCTAAAAAAAAAATAAAATAATAATAAAATATTTTAAAGGTTTAGGCACATGTGTGATCGCACGCATCGTCCTTGTGCTAAAACATTTTCTTCTTATTTTCTAAAAAAAAATAATAATAATAATAAAATATTTTAAAGGTTTAGGCACATGTGTGATCGCATGCATCGTCCTTGTGCTAAAACCTTTTCTTCTACTTTTCTAGAAAAAAATAAAATAATAATAAGAAAATATTTTAAAGGTTTAGGCACATGTGTGATCGCACGCATCGTCCTTGTGCTAAAACCTTTTCTTCTTCTTTTCTCAAATAAAAATACAAAAATACATTTTAAAGGTCAAACACATGTGTGATCGCTCGCATCGTCCTTGTGCTAGAAACCTTTTCTCTGTCTTTTATAAAAATACAAAAATATATTTTAAAGGTCAAGCACATGTGTGACCGCTCGCATCGTCCTTGTGCTAAAAATCCTTTTCTCTTTCTTTTATAAAAAAATACAAAAATATATTTTTAAGGTTTAGGCACATGTGTGATCGTTCGCATCGTCCTTGTGCTAAAAACTTTTCTCCTTCTCACATGAAAATACCAAAATATAAAACATTCACATCTTCAAACAACAATCAACCTTTCAGCCAAAACTACGTGATCCTTGATTCTCCATCAAAAGTGGAGATACGTAAGAGCAAGGCTAGTCCTTGTCAGGTTCACTTCCCAAAAATCCAAAATGATTTCAAAACAAATTTTCAAACAATTTCCAAACAAACTTCTCAAACAGTTTCAAAAGAACTACGTAACCCTGATTTCTCATTTTGAATGAGAATACGTAGGAGCAAGATCAATCCTTGTCGAGCCCAAAAAACTAAAATTATATTTTGTTTATTTAGATTTTTATTTTAGGGGATAGTTAAACATTTTGAAAACCACATCACATTCGTGCATTTAGTTAAAGGTACTGCCTTAGGGCAGGCGTTGTAGGGTGCTAACACCTTCCCTACGCGTAACCGACTCCCGAACCTAGAATATGGTTTTCGTGGACCGTGTCTTATTATTTTATGGTTTTTCCGTAGTTTTCCATAATAAACTATGGTGGACTCCAAATCTCTTTTCAAAACCCGTTCCTTTTTTTGGATCGTCGTCCCATCGCGATTCCGGTTGCGACACTAAGTCAGACATTTCCATGGAATCCTCTTGAGAGGACGCTTCATCAGAACCTTCAGATGAACTATTGACTCTTTGCTGATGAAGATTTTAGATCTTGCCTTCAAGCCTTGTAACTCTTTCATTTGTATACCCGAATTGCTCAACAATAAATCGTTCAAAATTTGTCTCAGGAAAGAAATTGGTGCGGTCTTCATTTAAAGCAGGAGTGCTTCCAGAACTTTGAACTGTATCTTCTTCATCCTTGAAGCACCATCCCTTCATGGTCTTCACCAATCCAATGGAGGTCAAGGTGTTTCTATTAATCACATTTGAGCGGTTACAAGAGCATTTCTTTTCCCCATTTACATCCACACCTTGAAGGGTCAAGATTTTGCTGATGAACACAACATATGGCAGATATTTTGCTTGATTAAGTCTAGCACTAATCATGTGGCCTTTTATCACTTCCACCCAGTTGGTGGGAACATCATTTTTTTAATGGCATATAACAGATAGACATCCTCAGTTGTCATCCTGTCTTGCAAGACTCTTACAGGCATAATCACCCATGCAAGAATGTATGTTGTCATCTTTTCTTCTTTGTTTAGTCTCTCATGCGCATACAGTCTTTCTATTGTGTGCCTACCCAGAAACATTAACCAGTTTTTGTACACATCTCTCTTTTTCAGCCACATGTTTGTTTCAGAGTTTGGTAAATGAGAAAATAGTCCTTCAGCTTTCAATCCTGCTACTTGTAGCCAAACATTGTTGTCAATGTAAATATTTACCCCCTTCACTCGAGATTGAATATCTCCATTTATACTTTTCAGATTGTTGTAAACAACTTTCAATATGTCAAGGTACCAATCACCTTTCATCTGGACGAATGTAGACAGGCCCTGAGTTTCAATCCATTCTTGGAAGTGGAATCCCTCTTTTTCAAACAGGTCGAGATTCAAATACTTGTCAGGAACAACGATCTTGATTCTCTTTCCTCTTAGAAACCTTTCACGAGTCTCCTTATCACTGATCCATCTAGAGGGATTAGCATTTCTTGCAGCAACAGCAGCCTTTCCTTTGTCTCTTGAAGGGTGTGATGAAGAAGCCATTATGAGTATGGATTCCAGACAATCTTTCACAGTACTAGGGTTTCGAGTTTTTTACTGACAGAACACACTTAATGTATACTAGATTTTCAAACACAACACATATAAGGGCGCACAATGAAATTTCACAAAATTAGGCCTGTTTAAATTTTCAAAACTGGAAAATCCCATAACAAAGAATTTTAACCGATTTTATTACTATTAGAATCAAATTTGTGTTTGATAGATTATCACTTAAAATAGAGAAACACACACGGATCATAATCGATTCCATTATTAACCTAACCAATTAAAAGTTGTGCAAACAATTTTTCATATAGATAGATCAACTAGATAGACACTCACCAAACATGCACATAACAATCATTTACATAGATATTTATGATGCATGAGTGCATGAAAATAATTGTTTCAGTTACCACATTAATATACTCAAGAACTTGTGATTTATTCCACTGCAGTTAATCCTTGAGCATTGTATTGTTTCAGTCAACAGCTTACTTTCCTGCGAAATAATTAAATTGTTTTGAAGCAGGTATCTAGACAAACTTGGGTCCTTTGTAGTTAGTTGCAGGAGGTTGTTCCTTAGGAATCCACTTATATTTCCCTTTAGGAACTCCAACCTTTCTGTAATAGCAATTTCTGACATTATGACCAATAGTATTGCAATAAAAACAAGCATTTGTAATAGGTTTACTCAGATCAATAAACTTCTTATGATTAATCCTACTACTCTTTGCTTTATAACCAATGCCTTGCATGTTTATTGCTCTCCCTGACGATCATAACACAACATCTTGATTATCTTTTCCTTGAGTGAATTTAGCTAGATGAGCAGGGCAGTTTTCACAATTCTTCTCTACAATCTTAACTTCAGGTTTGACAATTTTTGCAGATTGTAAAGCAGCTTTTAATTCCTTATTAAGCTTCTCATTATCTTTTACAAGGTTATTAATGTGATATTCATAATCTTTTCTTTCTAAGCTTAATCGATCTACCTTGTACTGAAGTTTCATAGATTCTGCATGTATCTCTTGAAAGGCATCCTATAGCAAGTCATACTTCAGTTCAATTGGTTCACTTTCAAAATCATTGTCGCTGTCATCAGAATGTGCAGAGCCTGCCATGAAACACAGATTGGACTCCTCGTCAACACTACAATCATCATCACTAGATGAATCATCATCACTGTTCTGCCAGGCTATATAAGCTTTTCTCTACTTGCTCTTCTTGTCCTTTGGATACTTGGTGTTAGCCTTTTGCCTGTTTTTCACTTCTGGACAATCCGGCTTTATATGACCATCCTTGCTGCATTCATAGCATATGATAGTGTTGTTCTTTGAGCTCTTCTTTCCTCCTCTTGAATAACCTGCATTATCAGTTTCAGTATTTCTATTCTTCACGAATTTATCAAACTTTCTTATCATCATGTTCATGATTTCCTTTTCTGGCATTTCTGCATTGACTTAGCCTTAGATTCAGCTTTCTTGGAGGATCTTTTGCTTGTAGCTTTGAGAGCAATCGATTTCTTTTGCTCAATTTCTTCTTCCTCTCTCAATCTACTAAGCTCTAGCTCATGTTCCCTGAGCTTGCTAAACAAGGTTGTCATATTCATGTTAGTCAAATCTTTAGATTCTGATATAGCAGTTACCTTTGGCTGCCAACTTCTGTTCTAGCTCTTCAAGATTTTGATGTTGATTTCTTCCTTGTCAAACACCTTGCCTAGAGCCATCAAATGGTTTACCATGTGTGTGAATCTTTTCTGCACATCATAGATAGTCTTTCCAGCCTTCATCCTGAACATCTCGTACTCTTGCACTAGAGAATTCTTTCTGGCGTGTTTTACCTCATCCGTTCCTTCGTGTGTTACTTCAAGATCGTTCCACATTTATTTTGGTGTCTTGCATTGGGAAATCTTGAAAAAGTCATCCATTGTTAGAGCAGAGGCAATTACATTACGAGCTTTAACGTCATATTATGCTCTCCGGTTCTCATTTTTAGTCCACTCAGAAAAAAAATTTAAAACAGTTTTTCCATTAACAATATGAGTGGGTTCAAATGGACCATTGAGTGTAGCATCCCATGCACCTTTATCCCCTGATTCAAGAAAAATTTCTAGAAAGCATAATTTTCACCAACAAATAGAGGTAGTCTATTTGTTGATGCACCTTCACCAAAAGTCTGAGAAACAAAAGTCATTTTCAGGATCGAATCGATTAGACAAAAGTATTAATCGATTTGTTTTTCAAATATCTTTTGAAAACCAGCTCTTGTGGTTTTTCATTTCCAAAAACTCATATTATGCATACACAGATAAAATCAGATATCAAACACAGTGGTATGCAATAATAAACACATTATGTTCACAAATATGCTTCTACAAATACAACACAATAAGCATAAGCATATAACATGTATAACACAGTACATACACATGTGTTTTTATTAACTATGTGTTGTCATCATCAAAAACACATATATCACAGAGATTATGAGTTCAACTAAACCTGTGTTCCCCCTATCAACAATCTCAACATTAAATAATTTCTTTTTATTTACAAAAATACCACCACACATTTTTTAAGTTTGTTTTTTTTATGAAGAAACTTAAATTCGAAGTCTTAAAAAGTTATTTTTCTAGCAGTTTCTGATTTTGAGCTTATAGTCATTCATGGATTCAGTAAAATCATCTCATTTTCTTTTTTTTCGTCTTCCTCGCTTAATCCAAATCACCATTGTTTCTTTTTAAAAGAAAAAATTAAAAGTATCGATTAAGTCGACACTAACTTTAATGATATATATATATATATATATATATATATATATATATATATATATATATATATATATATATATATATATATATATATTGTTGTGTAGGTTCAATATACACACATATCAATAGATCTCCATGCTGGTTAGATATTGTCCGCTTTGGGCTAAGCCTTCACGGATTTGCTTTTAGTATCAGTCCAAAAGACCTCTTACCAAGGGAGGTATCTTATGTGTATATAAATCCATGTTTATTTCTTATTTTATCCGATGTGGGACTTTGTTTGTACCCAACATCCTCCCCTCAAACAAAGGATTATGGTTCTTCTACCTCACCTATAGCGGAAGTTTTTTTTTTCCGGTCACCAGACTTGAACCATGGGCTCTGACACCAAATGTTGTGTAGGTTCAATATACACACATATTCATAGATCTCCACACTGGTAAGATATTGTCCGCTTTGGGCTAAGCCCTCACGGATTTGCTTTTGGTATCAGTCCAAAAGGCCTCTTACCAAGGGAGGTATCTTATGTGTATATAAACTCATGTCTATTTCTTATTTTATCCGATGTGGGACTGTACCCAATATATATATATATATATATATATATATATATATATATATATATATATATATAAATAGCATTGGTCTAGCCTCAAGCTAATCTTAATATCCTTTTAATATAGAAATTATGTTAGCATGGGTCAGGTCGATGTTAATAGAGTTAGTCTCGTAAACCGACACAAAACATCGTAATTTTCTGACATGATCATTGTTTTCATTTATTTAATTTTATCTTTTATTGGTATTATTATTATTATTATTATTTTCTAGAGAGTTAAAGTTTTTAATTAATAAATTAGGAAATAAAAATATTTGGTTCTTATTTGTGAATTGTGCAGATAAGTGGAAATCATTGACGATTGAAGAATATCTCAACAAAATCGGTTATCAACATATTGGGTTACTTCAATAACAAAAATCAAATAAATGAGAATATGTGAAGATTGAAGAATATTTCAAAAAATCTATTGTCAACAAATATTTAATTTACAAAAATCAAGTACAAATATGAGACTTAGTCCAATTAAAGCAAACTCGTGTATATCCAATAAAATAAGAGGGTTGACAGAGTTAGAAAATACACTTTTGAAGCATAGAAAACTAACTTTAGGAGAGATACGGTATAAAGTCTCATTTTGGAGGCATTGTTCATTATTTATTTTGTGTTTAGACGGTATAGCAGTAACTAACTCCCTTATTCGTAGCATTGGACGTAATGAATATTCAATCTTCCACTCTTGTATTTTATTCTTGTTTTTAATTGCATGATTATTATATCTACACATTTGGTAGTACCTGCTGATTGAAAACTCGTGTATATCCAATAAAATAAGAGGGTTGACAGAGTTAGAAAATACACTTTTCAAGCATAGGAAACTAACTTTAGGAGAGATACGGTATAAAGTCTCATTTTGGAGGCATTGTTCATTATTTATTTTTTGTGTTTAGACGGTATAGCAGTAACTAACTCCCTTATTCGTAACATTGGACGTAATGAATATTCAATCTTCCACTCTTGTATTTTATTCTTGTTTTTAACTGCATGATTATTATATCTACACATTTGGTAGTACCTGCTGATTGAAAAATAGTTGGAGAAACTTGATTCGAATAGGACAATTAATTGATTCCACATGCTAGACATAGATGTGAAACAATTAGTCATTCATAACATTAGATATTTGAACTTAATGTGAAGTCATAATAAAATTGTTAAGACATTAATATTTTTCTTATTAAAACTTGGACTTGTTGCTAAGACATTAGTGCTTGTTACATGTGATATAAATACTAGAATAGAAATTAAAAATATATTTTGCATTAAATTGAATCATGAAATCTAACCATGTCTTTACCAAATATTTCATTAAGTCAATTTAATTACTTTCTACAATTTTAGAATTATTTTATAATTAATACTTTTTTATTACTTCAAAGTTTTTTAGTCTTAATTAATAAATAAATATATTTTTTTTTAACAATGCAAATATCTAAAAAAAAATATATAAGCTTATCCACTTTATGATATTTACCAATTTTATAACACTTCCACAGTTAAAGAGTAGGTTTTTGACCGACATTGAATGCTAATCAACTATTATATGAATGAATGTTTTTATTTTTTCTACATATATTGTTTTAATTTAATTCTGTATATAATTGCTTTTTAAAACTAAATTAATTATTGATCAATTTCTTAGGAATTCTCCAAGAGCCATTTCTTCTTTTTCCTCGTACAGATTATCAAAAACTTCATTTATGCTCGAATCCTAGTAAAGGTCATAAAGTCTTGAAAAAAGAAAAAAAAATGTTATACTCTGTCTAAAAAAGAGAAAAAAATAGTAAATTTATCCAAGATAATTATAAATAATAAAAATTTCAATAAAATTTCATACTTGAAAAAGGTGAACCGGAGAATTTATATAAAATTTCATCCTTAAAAAAATTCATTTTGAGATTTATTTCATCTATTCCACTATTCCATGATTACAACGATTTTGAATCAAAATATATAATTCAATAAATGATAGATTTATTCATTCTATTAATAATCGAACTCTATGTATGATACGGAATTTCATCTGTTATAAAAAAAATAATATATATGCTTCTAACATATATGTTTCTTATTATTATATAGAAATAATAAATTCTTTTAATGAAGATTGTTTATGCAGCTGCAGGTGACAGATACTATTTTACATATTTTACATGTTATTTTTAATATATATTTTTATATTTATATATTTTTATTATTTATTGAAATATAATAAATTGTAACAGTTTCGTAGTGTAATTTTTTATTTATTATTTTAAAAATTAAGAAACGGTTATTGAAAAATTACTATCTCTTAAAAATTATTATTTAGCATTTTTATGATTACAGAAGAAATGAGATAATATTTAAATAATAAATAGAAAAGCAAAAAACAAAGAAAGTTACTAAAAAGTCCTTCGGATACACTTGGAATATTAAAAAAATAAATATTATTATATGACAAGTGAATACATATGTCCACATATATATCAAATAATGATAGACAGGACAATGAAACATATTATAATTAACATTAAGAAGGAATAACCTAATTAAAATGCGAATAATTGTGACTTTTTCTCCACATTTGATGAATCTCGTTTGTAGTTTTTAATAAATTTTAAACCATATAAATAAATGTTTTAAAAATGCATTAAAAATGACGGTTAACACTTTTTTCCAATAAATTTCAACCTTATTGAAAAAAAAATAGTAAATATGTAAATCTCATTTCCTAATTTAAAAATTTACCCACTATCAGTTTCACTAATTTAACTCAATTCTCTCATATTCTTCCATACAACTGTAATAAAACACGTATTTTGTATACACGTATTCTCTATTCTTTGTAACATTTAGTTTATACACGATAATTATTTTGTATTCAAAATTAATCTTAAATCTACTTATTTATTATAAAAGTTAAAAAATCATATATGATATATATAATTAGATAATTATATACGAAATGATTTTAGACTTTATTCTAATTACATTCATAATAATTATTACTGAACATAATAAATAAAAAATAAAAATATTTTTAAAATAATTTATATTCATTAAATATATTAATCAACATCCTTAATAATCAAGAAAACTGTTATAATTTACTCACATGTGTGGAAATATACTGCTAGGTTTCTACTCCATAGATGCTTTTCACTAATTAGCACTAACTGAATTTTTGCTTTCTTAATTATTATTATTATTAAACGCATAACAATAACATGCATCTCTTCTGTGTTATAGGGCATATTTTTGTCCATTGTCTTCCCCACCCACTGAATTCCAAAATACCACTATATATATATAATATTATATATATAATATATATATATATA